>NW_027248368.1:600000-900000 GCF_041260155.1 Ptychodera flava
ACGAAACACAGTCACCCAGACTCTGCAAGTCTACAACTCAATCAGAATGCCGATATGCAAATTACGTGACTATAACTGTGCTACTAAGTGCTATTACAGTGATATATGGCGCCATTACAGTGCTATTACTGCTCATGCATTAACCATCTACATTCTCACTGAGTACAGTCTGTGAAGTCTATGGGTGACAATAAGAATTTTGGAGTAATTTTTTGCCATGTGTTTTTGGGGGCCAGAATGTATCAAAAGGCAGCTAAATTATGTAACCGTGCAAACGAAATTCGATATTAGCAGTCCAGAAAACTCAGGAAACCTTTCTCCATTTTGAGAAAGGAAAATGCTGAGAAACTGACCTGAAGACAAAGGCTAATATCATTAGTGGGTGTCAGGCATCACCAGATCACAGAGGAACGTAGTTTAGTTTCTGTGAACTAATTTTTGATAGTTTCAGGGGTCCCTAACAAATTATATAAAATTTACCTAAACTTATTGACGAATTTTCTAGAAAAGAGAAGAATAGAATCCCTAAAGGAGGGTTGTCTTTATTTTCATTTACATATTACAAGTCAATAAACTCCTACCAAAAAACCCCAAACGTCCGGCATCTTCATCGGTGGTGTTCAAAGTTCCAAGTAGCAATTCTTCTTTCTTCTTGCCAATTTTCTAGAAAAGAGAAGAATAGAATCCCCAAAGGAGGGTTGCCTTTATTTTCATTTACAGTTAAATATTACAAGTCAATAAATTTCACCAAAAAACCCAAATGTCCGGCATCTTCATCGATGGTTTCGAAGTTCCAAGTAGCAATTCTCTTCTTCTTTATCTTCCTTCTTCTCTGGTGATCATGAATGTCCAAGGCGCTGTCCGTTGTGTGATATGTGTCCAATGTATTGTCCTCTGTCAAATGTGATGTGATGCCCAATGTGTTCCCCACAGTTCTGTCTTCTGTCAGATGGTCCATCATCCAATGTCCTGTCGGCTTCTTCTTGTTGTATGTTCACTTACTTCTGTACGATTTGCAGCTGCTCCATTCCAATGCCATGTAAGAATACTCCTGCAATAAAACAAACGAACAAAAATTAAGTGTATGCTGCAGTGAAACATGTTAGTAGCAGTAGATGTATACATGCAATGAATCATTTGATTAATAATCATTTGATTAATTATATCATCATCTTCTGTAGAGTTTTGAACCATGATACCTGCAAATAAAGAAATCAAGTTAACTGTTTGGGTGTATGCACTCTTCTCAATCAGGTCTGTAAAAATTTGAAAATTATAAAAAATGTTACATCAATAATCCATCTTCCAGTTAATTCTTCCCAAGTGACATCTGCAAATAAACAAACAACATCCATTAATACATTATTCCATTTATGACAGTTGTAAAACAGCAGACCAGTTGACATAACTACTTCAGCAAAATCATCCAAGTTGTCACCTAGGAAAGAAAAAAAAGAGTTAATTACATACCAGAGTGATATTGACTCACTGGGTGGCCAGCCAGCACCAAGAAAATCAACATCACTCTGATCAAATTTCAAAAATAAGCAAGCATGTCAAGTACAGCATTACCATGGTAACATCTGTAAATAAACAAAGAGCATATGTTATTATGATATTTTGTGCATCAAAATTGTAAATGAATTGCAAACAGCATCAATAAATATCATTACGGTCTTCTTCAATAGTCGTCCTGCTCCAATCTGTAAAAAACAGAAACCGTAAAAATTAGTACACAACAGAGAATAGCATCCAATTACTCGTGGCCAGCCAACACGAAGTAACTGAATGTCACTCTCATCAAATAACAAATATTACACTATATGTTTTGTCTTCTTCAATAGTCCTCATGCTCACATCTGTAAAAAAACAGAAATCCGTAAAAATTAGTACACAACAGAGACTAACATCCAATCACTCGTGGCCAGCCAACACGAAGTAACTGAATGTTACTCTCATCAAATAGCAAATATTATACTATATTTTCACTGGTGAAACCTGTAAAAAAAAATCAAGTTAACAGTACTCCTGCTGCATGAAATCTTCATTGGCACCACCTGTCAATAAATATAAAACATAGGTTAATAACATTATTTGAGTTGTGATGATTGTCAATAAACAAAGATCACAACTCAATATCATTACATTTTTCTTCAGTAAGGTCTTCATTGTTAACACCTGAAAACAAAACAGACAATTTGGTCAATACTCATGAGAAAATGATGATTTCAAGATGATACCAGTTAATTCATCATCATTACGGGTAAAACTTCAGTTTCCATTCCAGTCATGTCTTCAATGGTGACACGTGTCTGCAATGGTAAATGAACTAATGACATGAAAGGTATACTTAGCTTTGTATCTTGTCTTCTTCCATCCTGTTGTCCGTAGTCAGATCTGTAAATATAAAAATAACAAATTGTTGATGACATAGTCACATACAATATAAATTTGTCAATATGCAACAGTAAAAGGGCACAAATATTATTGTAACTGCAGTTTCCAAGTCCATAATTGCCAAATCAGCGAAAGAATGTTTCCTTTTTCTCTTTCAATAGAAGTGGTGATACATTATGCTGCAAGTGCCGTGTGGCCATTTAGAATCAGAACATGGAAAATACACAATTTGTCACAGAGGGTGCTATCACACACAATCTTTAATGGCCACTTGATTATGTTCGAAGCGTACTGAATGGGTGAACTTGAATGTGCCTGTCAAGCATGCTGGCAAGAGAATTGTTTTGGCAAGGTCAGATTTTGTAGAAGATCACAATGGTAGTAGAGAATAGTCTCAGGATAGAAACTGAGGCAAGTATCTTGCAAGAAGTGGTGAACACTTTTCAAGTAAAGAGGTCGTACAGGGTGCTATCAAATGTAATCTTGCAAGAGTATCTGGCATTATGTTATCTTGCAAGAGTATATCTGGGGATGTGTTCAAAGTGAACTGGCTGGACTTGACTTGAATGTGCCTGTACAATGCTAAAAACTGAATAGTGTTGACAGTTCCCTAGGTTTTATAGAGGACAATGGAATGGCAGTAAAATACTTCTCGAATAGGAGTATAAATTGCAGTAATGAAAAGTATGTAAAGTACAAGCATGCATTTCACTTAACTGCATATGTAATACATTTAAACACTTGATCAACAACAACAGAGTTCTGTCATGGTGAAAACTACTACATGTCATTTAATACGTAATGTAGTCAGAGTAAACATGAAAAAATATATATAGCAGCCAAACTCAAATATTATATACAATGGGTAAAAGTTACGTGATGGACAAACTAATTAAAGATTAAATTTTATAAATAAGGTTATGGAATATTCCAAACTTGAACAAAGTTAACAGATGGCCAAAATATTCATAAAAACAGATTTTGATGTAAACTTTTTCGCACAATTTTCATGTGATAGCAATCCTTCATTCCGAGAAGATGTGGTTTGCGTTTAAATGTGTTCTTCACCCTCTGTGCCCTCAAAACACTAGAAATGCACAGACAGTGTCTACGTAATGGTGTCTTTGTACAAATTTTGAATGCAATGAGTTTAGGCAACTGTGAATAGCATTCTTTGCACAAATGCCTGTCAAGTGTCTTTATTGGAATGTATGACAAAATACATTAAGTTAATGAGCATAGTTATACCCAGACTGAGACAAATCAGTCATTTCCAAGAAACAGCTCAGATGGACACATAGGTGAACGCTACCTAATCCGTACGTCCAAATTCCAAAATTAATGTGCAATGTGTGCGACATTTTCAACAAAATTCATGCCACAAGTCTTGGCTACTTCATCAGAAGTTTAATTGCTTCCGATCAAATTGTAACAGAAGTGATCATAACTAACAACTGTTAGACATGCATATGTTTGCTTCTATAGATAAATTGTCATATTTGTACCAACTTTGAATGAGATCTCAAAATTAAATAGAGTTCTCCCAGAGGTGTTCAGCATATCAGGGCCAATATCCTTGGATTTTTGTCAATATTTTACCAATCACCCAAAATAATCTGACACCTCTGAAATCAAGTTGTCCTCACTGCAGTCTCTCATGGCAAATGTAATTTTCATCCCCAATATAGTGTATTTTGTAGTGAAACAAACAATGTAACAAACATCACACTGAGTGCAGTCAATGTGTTCACATTTTCAAAACCATTTCTACCTTAAGGATTGAAGTGACATAAATGACATTGCCACAGTGTGAATGGGAAATCAGTTGAAGAAAACACCACTGTGACATGACACTGGGCAAAGCCACTGATTAACCAGATTCGTATTGATGATGCAGAGTACTAACAACACTGTCCAGAGGGTTCATTTTTAGTTGACTCCCAGAAAAACTGACCTGCTACTCAATAGATTTGGCTGCAATTTTCCGAAGCAGTTTCACCTTTTGTGAATGTTTTGCTGTGATATTTCAATCTATTTTGAAAAATTCTACTTTTTGGACAAATTTAGCTTTCTTTTATAATGACCATTCCACTAACAATAACAGCTTGAACAAACACCCATGAAAACCGCACAGCATTCGAGGTGGATTTGTAAACTGATGTGTCTTTTAACAAGTAATTACGTGATCATATGAAAGTTGTTCTGTAATCATCAACAACCATTAAATGTTGGTTCAGCTGTCTCAACGCTATAATCAGATTTGTTGCGCAAAACCTTTGTCAGTTAAAATTTTCCAAATTAGTTGACAGATACAAACGTTTTCTTTGGAGAATACTGGCACCAAGCTGCTTTATCAGATCATATTGCTCAAACATTAGAATGAAATCTGTTACAGATAAGTGTATGTTACGGCTGATAATTTGAAAATAATTGCAGCAAAACAGCCACTCTGCATCAATATCCTTATGATACAACATTGGTATGCCCAAAACTGTTCTTGTGTATTTTTCTTGTACTTACTTTGTATGAGATCTGTTCTGGCATATTTTGTATTCTCCATTTGTACCAAACTGTGTGGACTTCTGATTGTAGTATTCCTCATATCAATATGAACTTTGTACCGTACTACAGAAATGTACAAATTTGTAAGAAACTAACAAATTTGTAATTTTTTATGCTAAATATGAATGTGATCATAATATAAATACTGTATCCCTGAGAAGCTAAAACTTGATGAGTACAACTTTGATTGAATGTGAATAATATATATAATATATCCTTTTTGGGTGATGATGTTGTTTTGTGTTCACAATATTTTCATGTACAGCCATCCATGCCATATTGTTAACACTAACTAACAACACATTTCAACTTTGCAACAAATCTCCTCTTTCAGCAAAATATCAATTGAGCTGTAGATACAACCAAATTGTCACTTGATTATCAAGGACATATAAAATCTGTAGGATTTTGACTGAATATGAAGATTGTGAGGTCCTTTTTTAAGGTGATGTTTTGTTGTGCTTGCAATCTTTTCATTCTTTTGGCATATTTGAATGCAATCTCAACTGACACAGGAACAGTGTTGCAGCCAGGATGCGCCCCTGCAACAAGTCCCCAAAATGGAACCGGTTGTCCCCATTCTCGCGTACTGCGGTCACCTTGGGCGCACTCATGAGTTGACTGTGTTCAATAAGTGTTGTCTACAAGTAGTATCTGTTACTGACAATGGCCTTTGTTTTGCATGATTATTTTGAGGATAATATTTATGTACTTTCGAAGCTATGATTAAAGTTACTGAAATGCTGCACTTGTAGTCCAGATTGGAGTAAGATATTCTGCTACAATTGCCAGAAATAAGCCTAGCGACACGGTCCTGGTTGCTTGAATTTTGTTTTGTGAAACAAATTTAGAATAAAATAATACACAATTTTATTGATAACTGATGCATGTTGTCCCCAAAATGTGCAAAATATCTCCCCAAATAAATGGTAACGGGACACTGGCTGTAACACTGCAGGAAAAGCAAAGACATCAGTTGACCACCTCATTGTTAATGCGTTTGCCACATGTGAATGGGATAACCTAACTTATAATTACAACATGGTATAGGTCAAAGGAAACTGCTAAAATAGCACCACTTTCATGTCCCTCTTGCTTCTACTGTCTATGATTTATCTCACTTTGCTGTCAAAAATAATTGAATAATTATAATATTAGAATGTCAATACTTTGTCTACTGATCCTCTGATCAACTATACTGTCACTTGCATTTGAAAGTTATAAAAAAGCATTTATCTCCTTGCTTCTCATCAGAATATGATCAGTCAATCCGATTTCCATCTTTTCATCTACAACTTAGTTTATACACACTTCTGTGGTTAGCTTTAGGGCAAATATAATGTGCTACTTCAGGTTGTTTCTGAAGTCTGAGCGAGTACTTTTTTGGACCTTACTTGGGTTGACACTGAATACATTACAATGAGCATTTCTTCTTAAGTCTATGTTAATTCACTGAACAGCAGACAAATGACACAAAGCACACAGGATCCATGGTGAAATGGTGTATATATGAAAGAAGAACATCTAATCAGCAATATTTCAGCAAACACTTATGAAAATGTTTTGTTTATTTTTATAGTCATTCATTTGAATAGTTTTCAAAATCTTAACAGACATTTTGATTTATACTCCTCAAGTGGAGGAAAAACTAAATTGATCTTTCCTATACACTTGATTCTCAGCTGCCGTGACACTGAGTCAATTAGAGCAGAATTACCCAGCATCCCTTGCAATGTTATGATAATGCCATACGGTATGCAAACACTGCAACAAGTCAAAAATATATTGTAATTTCAAAGAAACTACTTAACATAAAGTTTCCACGGTTAACTTGTGTTGTCAATATCAATTTTCTATATTTTCAAGACATATGACAACTAAACTTGAACAAATACTTTCTGGAAAATTATCATACCAAATATTTGCTGAGATAATATTGCAACTCATTACACATTGCCATTCGAGTAGATTCATATTAACACAGACCATATTTCATGTGGGGCATTTTCACAATTGTGCACAGAATATGGTAAATGTAATTTAATCCATAAACGTACTACTTTTTCACTCTCCCGTACCAATGATGGTAATTCATTATTGCATAAAAAGTAAGGCAATCAAGCTTGGAAACCAAGCCTGTACCAGTGGGTCATCCTGACAGGACACGAACTGCTACATCATACCCTTGATAACATCTTGTGTATTGCACCGGTTGCACTGACGGGGACAGGATAGGGAGAAAGCGCCGGATATTGTCGCTGGTGGCGCATTTCTACCAATATTGCCTATGTCGTTTTGACTACGGCAAATACCGCGTATGAGCGGTTCATTTTCTTTTCAGAACGTTCGTTGTGAACAGAGTCAACCAGTTCATAATCCTAGAATGTAAGCCTACTCTATCGTTCAGAAACCGTTCAGAAAATTACAACAGGGCGTCACGGTCAAAGGGTTTCATTTTATATGTGGGGTAGAGTAACCGTTGTAAATTGTACACTTTGTGAACGCAATTTTCGCGCTCGGAACATGAACAGTGTGTGAATCACGCAAAGAATCTATCAAAAAGAACACTGAAACTGCAGAGACTTTGACTGGCACTGTTGCAGTTTGATTTCACACTGTTTTGGAATAAATAGTTCACAGTTACTGGTTTACGTAAACTTGAAAGCGATCAATGATGCGATCATTTGAATTTGTACATGTTCTTACCTAGCCTCTCCAGAGGGCGCCGTGCATGACCTTTGGCCTTCTGGGACGCGGTCAACACGTCTCTCGTGTTGAACGCGTGTACGGCGCCTATCTGACAAAATGTGCTTATCTGACAAAACTCTTTTTAGCAATATCCTGGGGAGTCACTTTAGCCAATGCACTTCATGCGCGCGGTACATGTCGCTTCGCGCTTCCGTACGATGTTGTGTACACGTAGTATGCCAATTTAACGTTAATACGAAGTCTTCTGTACCAAGGATTTTGTTTCTGTAAAATACTCTCAAATTGTTGACATGTAATTAAAGCGCAGTGGTCGTCGCGCTGCGCGTGCGTGATTGTTTTGTTGATAAACATAAATTTTTGTAAACATAATAAGTCTTCTCAACTTCAATAGGAGTGAGATGGGAGCAGTCCCCCACTTTGTTAAGGCCTTTGTAAGACTCAACAACATGCAATAGTAAAATATTAAGATCGGAAACGAACTTCAGTGGTGTATTTCTTTCTATAAACTCGTGTAGAGCTACGAACATTGGGACACTACACTCAGCACATTATGTCGCTGAGTTTACTGCACGCAGACAGTGAACAAAAAGCTTTGATCGCGCGCGATCACGCTGGTTGTTAGCTGTGATATCGCAGCGGTACTTGTGGCGTGTATCGAACGCGATCGGGTCATTGAGGTCATCGCCACAGTCCCGCTGCGAGCCAACGCATGGGCTTCGTTGGCAGTTTACTAAGAGACCGACCGGTATCGTAGATTTCGCTCGCAAAATAATAAAATAGATAAAGCGAGCAAAAAATAAAAGTATACCTACTGTATCACTGACTACCTGAGACTCATCTTCTACTCCTGCTAACGAGCCCGACCGTGACAACATGTATTTTCGACCGTTTTTCGGCGAGTCGTCGATGGTTCCTGCGTGAATTTGAACTTTTGACCTCCAACGTATTCAATGCGTTGTACGCGCGATCGAGCAGACATCGTAGAACCGTCGACGGCTCACGGAAAAATGGTCGAAAATACGTGCCCTTATCTTCAAGAAAGTTAGCAGGCGCACAGAATGAGTCTCAGATAGTCAATGATAAAGATGATACAAGTTTATTTATTCAAAGGCTAATATAGTTCATTATTTTGCAAGCTAAATCTACGACACCGGTCGGTGTCGTCGTAAACTGCCAACGAAGCCTATGCGTTGGCTCGCAGCGGGACTGTGGCGATGACCTCAATGACCCGATCGCGTTCGATACACGCCACAAGTACCGCTGCGATATCACAGCTAGCTGGTTGTACACAATGCTATGTACAGTGCAGTGAAAATGCATAACTAAAATGATCAACATTGCCTATATATGTAGACCAGCAACAAGCACAATGTCTAACACAAAAATTACACTCAAGACCATGACCGGCAAGCCAGAGCAGGACACGGGAGATGTTGTTGGGAGACGGTCACCTCCTTGACGTACACGGATATAGAAAATCCGGTCCCACACGTACCGGCCCGCGACGACATTGGCCCACAACCAACTGTTGATCACCATGTCTTACTTCTCCTGGTATTACATGGTAAGAAATAGTAAACTGACAGGAAACAATAGACAAAACGAGCGGGTTTTCGCGGCATTTGGCAGGAAAATTGCACGGCTATACACTGTGCATAGACGTATCGAGAGATCCTGTGCCCCGGTCCTGTGCACGGTCATGGTAGTGATCCAACCGCTAGCTGGTGTAGGCCTACCGGTGCTGGGCAAACTTCGTTGTTGTACCTCCTTATTACCGGGTAGGTCTGAATCCTCTTTCAAGTGAGATAACCCCCACATAACAAGAAGACCTATGAAAGGTCCTTCGCTTGACTTGATACCTGTACTCGGAATTCTCGTTTGCACCCCCAAACGGGGTAAACTTTGTAGTTGAGTTGGATTCTCCACAGCGGAGTGTAGCGCGCCAAAAACCCGGTTTGACACGGACGTTCATACAGAGCACGGAACTGAACAGATGCAGAGATGCTTCTCGCTGCAGCGGGCATTGCTCTGCGAGCTGTATATTTCTGTAGTTTGGGTTGTTGTCTTTGTACTCCTGTCGGGCCTCTTGAAATGAAAGCTCTCGTCCTTGCTAGCGATGTCGAAAACTAGAGCCCGGTCGTTGATAATCTGTTGGCGTATACATGCGTACGTCTAGCTCTATGGCTCGAGCGATAACAGTAGCCGAGCCCCATTCAACTGATTCAAGAAAATCATGAGCAAATGTGATCTCAATCCAGCGTGCAATTATTGTTCAATATTCAGCAGATATTTAACTTAGATTAATGACCTTTTATTGCGTGTTACATTTGGTTAGTTGCTTGTGACAGATCAGCCGCCATTTTTACAAGCGGCAATATCGCAAACATTACAATCAACCCGTAACATGTGCGGCGTTCTTGGATTTGTTTACACAGAGGGGGACCCCCTCAGGAGGATGCGCAGCGCGACGACCACTGCGCTTTAACTTTTTTGTATTCCATCGGCCGGACTCGCGCTCGCTCGCTGTACTATATACTGTAGTCGAGACCATGGAGATAACTCCGTATTGCAACATGTACAGTGTAGGTGCTTTTCTTCTCATCCACTTGCATGTTTATCGAGTATAATTTAATGGCAAAATGAGCGATCGAGGAAGGTGATGAAAAACAAAAACACAAGTACTCTGCTTGCCATTGTGGTGATTTTGATACTCCTGCCACCGTGAGAGCGGACGACCTCATGTGACCTCGTGCCCTCTCCTCTATGTGTTGATCGATGTATACACAGTGATTGATTGAGGTGCTCGGCGATTTTACGCAATCAATGAAATTTACTGTATTTTTTAACTATTATATGGCTATTTTGTGATGTTTGTGATTTTAGACTGCTCTAATTAAGATTTCGTTTGTGTGTTTTAACAGACGAAGTATTGTGTGAGGGATTACTTTCCACAAATGAGTAAGGCTACAAGCAGTAATTAGTTATTTTTGTCAGATAAGCACATTTTGTCAGATAAGCGCCGTACAAACGCGTCCACTTGTGGCCCGAAGGTCATACACGGCGCCCTCTGGAGAGGCTAGTTCTTACCCACGCTTTTACCTTCAAGGCCACCATTCTGGAATATGAGATCACGCGAAATATCTCGTGACGTGAACCTTGGGGCGAAAAAGCTGTCTTTTCCATGAGCGGTGCCGTTTGATCATTTAGAACGCCGGTTTTACATATGAAAAGAACGGTATTTTCCGAAATTATAAATGATAAATTTCGAATTCAAATAATCTCGTCTGGCAAGTAAGCCATCAAGGTTGTTGTGATCACAGCCACAGGCGCGTGTTAACCGATACACGGCGACCGGCCGCTGTGTGGTACGCTTTATCATCGATATGGGGCGCTTAAATCACACAGTCACAGACATATCCAAGTTTGGTGCAAAGGAGGCTTTATTAACAATCTACTACGGTACTACTACTACTAGACTACAATCTACTGCCCCCTGTTAAAAACAATACAGGAATAGCAGGTAAAGGCAGAGAACAAGTACAAAGGAAAGCTTAAAGTAGCTCAAAACGTCATCGTTACAGAGGATGGGTGGGAGGGTGAAAACACCAGCAGCCTCAGCTATGACAAAACAGTGTAAAAGGAAATTGTTGGTGTTGAGAACAAAGCTGAATGGTTTGCAAGTGGTCATGTGACCATCTGAGATAGCGCTCAAAGAGCTATAGTACCCATATAGCGGCAGAGGGGAATTTTCGAAAACAGGCGACTGTGGTCACAGGCTCCCGCGCTCCAAGATAATCTTCGTAAAGACCCGTTGATACAACTTCTTAATTGATAAACATTGAATGAAATGAAAGAAGCACCCACTGCAACAATTGTGTAAGACAGAAGTGTCTATTGAATACTAGTTTTTATTGTGTCACATATAGATAATTAAGATGGAAAGATGAATTAAAAGTACGACCCTCCTTCGATTGCTTTCACAAAAAAGTCCTCCTTGATTCAAAAATAGTTGTTCTCCTTTATGCTAAATAGTTTGCATTTTAATGCAGTTTGCATGCAAATAACGTCATATGGTTCTCTCATTATTATGCATAAATATGTCTGAAAATTTAGATTACATTTGTGAAATAACGCATGCAAGTACTTCGAAAATACAACTATTTTAATTGGTGACTATACCAATGTAGGCCTAAAGATCATTTAACCGAAACACATTTGTGTATGCTATTTGTGAAAAGTGTTAGTGGCTTGAACATGGCGATTTGTCTTCTGTTTTCATAATGAAATGTGTGAAGACACGTGCGCACGGTTACTCGTGGGGTAGACATAGTGTATGTGTGAGTTGGGTGAACGCAATACAGGGGAGTTTTACCCGAAATCCGACAGAAACTAACTACTGCGCAGACTCAAATGTGACGCGTCCGATCAATTATCGTAGGAAAACCTGACCTGCCATAATTCAAATTGGTTTCTATGAAAAGGAAGATAAACAGGAGAAACTGTTTAAAATGATTTTATGTTTTTCAATTCACCAACTCGAACATAATCTATATTTGACAGTACAAATACAATCATTTTTTGTTCTGCGTTTTAAAATACTTGTTATCATTGAACAAAAATTGCCGGCCCTCCCCCTGATTTATATGCACACGATGGATGACCCTTCACATCATTGTTCATTCTCTCCAGGTCCTTTAATAGTATTGTAAATATGCTGTACTGTCATTTCTGAAGAAAGAATTCTATCCAGTCCGAATTAAAATGAAGTTGTGTACAATTAATATTAACCATATCACCTTGATTGTCATCGTCATTTGCCAGGTCTCTTGCCGGGAGCTCGATGTTCCCCGAAATCAAGTTTTTAGTTGGAGACTGTAATAGAACTAACGGCCCGTTCGAGCGGACGATGCCTGATTGTAATATATATATATATATATATATATATATATATATATATATATAATATATATATATATATATATATATATATATGTGTAATTGTTGAAGAATGAATTCTAGTGAAAGCTAAATTTCAGTTCAACATCAGTATTGATCATTATACTTAGGAAACCATCATTATTTACGGTAGGGGTCGGAGGAATTTCATCAGAAACTCTGTAGTTAACAGTAAGGTACCTCCCACCAACCATGATGAACTTGAATAGCCCTCCTCTCTTACAGAGAAATTTTGACTGACCCCTACTCCCACTTAGAAAAGTTAAATATCCATACAAATATTTGTGAAATTTACAAACAAAAACGCAATGGTAAAGACCTATCAAATCCTGGTGTACCCTGCCAGATTATCATCGGTTATCTCATGACTGTTGAAAAACCTGAAACCAATAAAATGGAATTCAGAGTGACAACAAAATATAGATGTAGAAGCTCACGATATAACCAGTATCTTACCATACGCTGTATTAGTTTACTTTGGATGGATCTTATCGTAGTGACAGGGTTTTCACTAGGATATACTGGGCAGAATTTGAAAGTACAGAGGGAGAATACGCGAGAGCCTAAGAGGGAGTATCATAGGGGTGTCCCTTCTCTTGAGTGGAAAATTTTTAGAAATTGATGTGTGCAATGGTGCATTCTGAATTCTTCCAAATTAGTCTTTTTACTGAGTAAAACTGTTAGAACTCCCCAAGGGGAGAGCGAGAAAGGGGGGGGGGGTGTACGAACAAGTTGATAAATATACAATTGTGCAATTCGTTTCAATTTATTTAGCCCCCAGGATTGTGTAACCCTTTTTTTTCTCTCAACATTTTGAAGTCCTTGTAGCTTTTAATATGTTGACCCCCTCAGATTCGTCCGACCCAAGGGCGTAAATAATGACGACCGCCTTATACCACGTCTTACTTTTATACATATATATATATATATATATATATATATATATATATATATATATATATATATATATATTAATTTATATAAATTTATAATACACCTCATCAAAGTTATCGTCGCGTGCGTATGTGCAGAATATAGAAGCTGAAGAGCCATCAGTCACAATTAACGAATTAGAAGCACGCCTTGAATAAAGGCGCTTCTGGGTTCAATTCACGTGTATTTTTGGTCAGTTAAGAGAAGACTAGCTTCATTTTTGCATTTTTTTTCAATATTCCCAAAAAAATGACGTTTCCTTTAAAAATAATGCGCCTTGATGTTAAAACAGATGACCTTCTGGTGTGGTTGATCATTGCGGCAGCAAACTCTGTGAACTATCATGGTCACAGGTCCAGTAGGCATAATTTGTGATGATTTTTTCCTATTATTATCGTAAAAATAATTATGAATATTAATAAATTATTAATATGAATGTTACAGAATATTTAAACTTTTTTACACACAATGTCGTCTACTTTGTGTAAATGCTTTCTGGAAACTCCATTGTTGTGATAATTATGATTATTAATAAATTATGATTATGATTAATAAAGTCATATTTTACACATTGTAATGTGCTTATGTGAACAACCCTCTGGAAACCCTTATATAGTTTCACAATCTATGCCAAAATATACAAGTGACACCATTGCCCAGGTTCAGTCTGCGGCGAGAGTTACCATTGCCCATGTTCAGTCTACGGCGAGAGTTACTACACAGTTTATATAATGAGAAGGTAGCCAGCTCCACTCAACAGTAAACTGACATACCCATGAATTACCTCCGTTTTCTTCACTTCTGCATGTTGATTCTCAAAATTTCTCCCGGTGTTGGCAAGTCTATAAATCAGCCATCAAATCTACCCAGTTTTGGCCACTTAGACGGAAAATTTGTGAAGTTTGAGGCTGCGAGAAGGTATATATCGCCAATGAAATGATGCAGCCTTACCGGAATCGACAGCATCCGGGATCTTTTAGGGCCGTTTGCGAAATTGAATGTAGCCGCCAAGCGGGGCCGAGGGCGGAGCCATGATTTAACGTTATTAGATATGCTGACATAATTGATCGTACGGCCTATGAACGCTCGTGACCTTTGATTAGACCTCTCATCAGTTGACCCGAATGTACATTTGTCTGATCAACATCAGAACGTGGAATGAGTTTCATTTCTCTAGTTGGACGATGTATTTTTCGAACTTTATAGCAGTTGTAAGGTTGCTCCAAAGTAGCTTACTGGGTATACGATCAATGGAGGTGGTAGCTTCAGCGAAACGGGGACAGCATCAACTGAACAAACGTCAAATACCGCAGTAGGCAGCTCAATATAGATTGCTGCGATCGTGTTTGCCAGCATTATATACACCTTATCCATATTATTTGATGACACCGTCATCACGTATGTGCATTACAAACGTCCAGATGAAATTCCGACGACAGTGAGCACACCGTCATCAACTGTGACCGACTTCTCTGCCCCTCCTCCGCCAAACACATCAGCGACTAATCCGTAGCAAATGTTTCCACTAGCTGTGATATTTGACCGTGGCGGTGACCTTTGATTTGAACGCGTTCGCCGCTGCGATATCACAGCTAGGTTTCCACGGTATCCACCTATTCCCGAAGAACCTCCGCCATGTGCACATCGTACTCACAAATACCTTGAATAGCAAGGACCACGACTAACACTTCCAGGCTTACAAACGTGCTGACATTTTCTTGCCCGTTTTCGTTTCAAAATTTTAGTGTTTTTCCATAGACCCAGCTGCATCCGTGTGTAGCGTCAATTGTTTTTCCCGAAGACAGAAAGTCCTCGCTTCAGTTTCTGAGTGTGATAAAACTGCAGAGCTTCGGTTAGGATTTCCAAATCTGCGTAAGGCTGTTCGCAAATTGTTTTTCTATTTGCGTAAAATGTACAAAAAATGCGTATAACATGACTACATGTAAGCACCTATATATAACAGCTGTCTACGCGATATCGAAAACCGGTTCAAAAGTCAATGAATAAAGTGTTCAATAAGCAATATCAGTGACAATGTTTTTCTTTGATATTAGTTTCACAATTTGTTCTATTTTCTGTCGACGATTTTCATTTCTTACTAATTATTTAGACTACAACTTCCCACTATTGCCTTCGCTGCTTGACCTATCATCGCTGCTCTGAAGTCAAATTCACTTAGTCTCGGGCCTTCCATGGTTATCACCATCAGATCATTTAGATCAGGCATAGTCACTTAGACAGCTACGTTTCGATTTTGTAATCCTGTTTTGGGTACTAAAGCCACGCGCTCACACGGGACAGATGAGACTGTAATCACGGCTGCAATTATGGCCAATTTTGCAATATTCTGGAATAAGTTTGCAGACCAGCATAAAACTATTGTTATAGTCTGCGTAGCATTAACTTAAACTTGATATTCGACTAGGAGGTCTTCATGGTTTACAAGTATGCATTGGCGCAGCGGGAAAAAAACATTTTTTGCCGCAATAACGACGAACTCTATTGAGCTTGTTACATTTTTATCGGTACAGACTTGAAGGAAAATGTGATTGACAGGATGTAGGACAAAATATTGCTAAATTATCAACATTTTTATCAGCAAACAATTTATTTTAAGTCCTGGATAAACTTCACATTGAAGGGATGCGTATCGGATTTCGCAGACGTCATTTTACTTTGCGTACTTCAAAGTAATAACATGCTTGAAATACGCAGGATTTTGCGTTAACGGAAGCTCTGTAATAAAACTATTGATAATATTATTAAAATTTCACTTTTTCTCAGTATTTTTGCAAGACATGGATATATTTGTCTAACAAATTCATAAAAAAGTAACAGGTCCTTGTAACGCCAGCACGCGTACGCCTTTTTATAAAAAGATATCGATTTCAAGGTACATTGTCTGTTCTTTGTCTGTAAAACACGTCCGTGACTGCGTTTTTAATATTTTGTTGGGCAGCAAAATAGACGACAGTCAACGCTGCCTGTATTTTCATTGTAAATCTCTGAAAATCACAAGTTCAATTGGAAGGTGACTGCATGTTTGTACGTACGTACGCTGTTTTAAGGTCTCCTCGCCAAGTCGCTGAACTTGACATATTTTCACAATGTCAAAATCTATCATAAAAAACGCATCTGCAACCGTCATCTGTTTGTAATCACACATACATAGCTTGGACCGTTGACTTGAGGCACCTCCATCCTTAGACAGACCATGAAGTAATCGTACAGTGTAAGTCTGTAAGTGTAACTTACATGTGTAAAAAGGTCACAAGCATTCATTGGCCGTACGTTCAATTATGTCAGCATATCTAATAAGTTAAATCATGGCTCCGCCCTCGCCCCCGCTTGGCGGCTACATTCAAATTTCGCAAACGGCCCAAAAAGATCCCGGATGCTGTCGATTCCGCTGAGGCCGCATCATTTCATTGGCAATATATACCTTCTCGCAGCCTCAAACTTCACAAAGTTTCCGTCTAAGTGGCCAAAACTGGGTAGATTTGATGGCTGATTTATAGACTTGCCAACACCGGGAGAAATTTTGAGAATCAACATGCAGAAGTGAAGACCCTTACAAAAAAGTCCTACAGGATCCCTGTAGGACCCAAGGATCCCTGCAGGAGTCCTATAGGGCTACCTCCATCCTATAGCACTCGTCTATAGGACAACGCCTGTGCTGTAGGATTTATGTGTCATGTCTTATGGGTTCGTACTAGTCCTATAGGCTCATATTTGTGCCCTATAGGACACCCTACAAATTGATTCTGCCTGACTTTTAGGACTGTAAAACTGAACAAGTAATGTTTGAGTAATGTTTATAATTATAATTATTCCCTTACGAATATAGTCTGTAGAATTTCACACATTCACATATACCCTTTGTCAAAAGCTATTTCTATTTACACACACATGCCAGGAACATACCATATTCCTTTTGCCGTTTGTACATGTCATGGCTGTACACAGACAAAGACTCTCTTTGTTAGATCCAAGGTCAAGTGAGCTGACCTGTGCCTTGGCTTTGTTATGTAAATAGTTTCCTGCCTTACAATGGGCTGATTACATAATAGTACAGCCACGCATTATTCATTTGCACTTGAGGCAGTGCACCAGTGAACATGCATGGCTCTTGTTAATGTAAAGTTAACTAAAGTTCAACTCCAAATTGCATGGAACATTAGGATCCAAGGTCCATTACCAAGATTCTAACAGTGTTATGGAGAAGGGGGCTCACTAATATGTCACAACTGTAAGAATCGACATTGCAACATCAACTAAATTGACCTCTTAATTATACGTGAGTTAAGATACACATCTATTCAGTTAATAATGCACTTGGCTGAGGTGACAAGTCAAAGGTAGGCCTTGCATTCATATGTGTAGGTTGCTTTATATTTTGTAGTCCCTGTATGTTGCATTGATTTCTGTTTTGATTGATTGTTAATCTTAATTCCTTTAGAAATAAACTGCATGGTTATAATTACTTATTTTGTAAGTTGACTGACTTTTTGTGAGTTTTGCAGTTATTCATTGCATTGGTACCTATAGCAAAATCAGAAGGAGTTATTCCTTACTTAACAAAATTTCTGCACTCTTTTACAGAAGTTTGTTTGCCTTGTGCGAGTTCAATCTCTTAGAAAGTATGATAACAATATGTAAAGCATATTCTGTACCCTATAGGGCTCCCTACAAGACCCCCTATAGGGTTCCCTATAAGACCCCCTATAGGGCTGCCTACAAGACCCCCTATAGGGCTCCCTGTAAGACCACTATAGGGTTCCCTATAAGACCCCCTATAGGGCCCCTATAAGACCCCTATAGGGTTCCCTATAAGACCCCTATAGGGCTCCCTATAGGGTTCCCTGTAAGACTGCGTTCCAAAATCCTGTAAGACTACTACTGCCTGATGTCCTATAAGACCCTACATGCCTCTACCCTATAGGACTAGTATAGGATATTTTTGTAAGTGGAAAATGGAGGTAATTCATGGGTATGTCAGTTTACTGTCGAGTGGAGCTGGCTACCTTCTCATTATATACACTGTGTAGTAACTCTCGCCGTAGACTGAACCTGGGCAATGGTAACTCTCGCCGCAGACTGAACCTGGGCAATGGTGTCACTTGTATATTTTGGCATAGATTGTGAAACTATATAAGGGTTTCCAGAGGGTTGTTCACATAAGCACATTACAATGTGTAAAATATGACTTTATTAATCATAATCATAATTTATTAATAATCATAATTATCACAACAATGGAGTTTCCAGACAGCATTTACACAAAGTAGACGACATTGTGTGTAAAAAAGTTTAAATATTCTGTAACATTCATATTAATAATTTATTAATATTCATAATTATTTTTTATGATAATAATAGGAAAAAATCATCACAAATTATGCCTACTGGACCTGTGTCATGGTTAGACCTAAACCGTTGGGCCATAGCTGTTGTGTATTCAGAGGGGATTTCTGCCTTTTACGATCTGATTTTGACTATTTTAAGATTTTAACCCGAGGCTTGGGTTGACCGTGACTGTGAAGTAACTGTAAGCCATTCACACGCGAGATTCGGTAATAACACCTAAACTCACTTTTTTCGAGATCGGTGTAAAACAGTTTGTACGTTACAGCAAAAATCCTTGTGGGACTATAAACAGCGTAACTCAAAACCTAAATGACACCAGTGATGGATTTTCTGTGAAGACAAGAGCATAACCTATCTTTATTCACAGTCGTACTATCAAGCTGGGGACAGCTTATTTAGCTGTGGAAACGCAGCTATCTGTTGACAGGATAGAGTGTGTCCCTATGCGGGTCATCGAAAGGTCAACCCGCCAAGGATATGGCGGGGTTGTCGACCTTTCAAGTTTGATAACCCGCTAGCGACGCACGCTCCCGGCGCACGCTGCCCCGGCAACAGATACGTTACCACAGCTAGGGACAGCTAGTCATCACTGGTTCATTAATATTCCAGAATTACTTTTACGAATGAAACTGGCGTAATGTTTGTGGAAATCGAAGGAGGATAAGCTTAATGTAAATTGTAACTGTCCATTGCTGAGCCGTCTTGACAGTCGATTTCAGCGCGTGCATGGAGAAAAGACTTCTCCTGCCAGTTCTTGTTTTGTTTTTATTTTCATTTCAACATGAATTTTATTTTTAGAACGTTTGTGAGGAAACGACGCTACCGAAATGGATCGATTTTAATGTTGCAAAATGAGGGTGTGGCTTCAACTCTACTTTGTGTTGACTGGACAAAGATTGCAACTCTATTTGCATTTGTATCACCATATTGAGGAACATACATTTTGATTGGCAGTAGACCAATCAGATCAGTCGATGCAATTAAGCCAATCAGACAAGGCTTAACAAAGGTTTCTACCAGAAGAAAGTGATCAAGACGCCTAATGGGTGGAGCCAGCGCGATGATCATGAAAATGAAGGCTATCGCTAAGCTAGAGTCGAGCAGCAGATTGTGTGCTCACATCTAAAGATTTGGGTATAAAGTGGAACCGCAGCAGTTCAAGTCCCGGGTTCAAGTCCAGGTAACACATTGTTTACCCAGACAACAATCCCGTTTCTCATTTAAACGTCCAATCAAAACGTACAGACGGCGTAATGCAGGCCAGTTTAAGGCCACTGATTGAGAACGAAATTTATTTCTTTGCTGCGTCATCAGGTCATGTTTGTCAAAACTTGAAGAAGCCAAGCTGAAGTTATCTTTAAGTTTGTGAATTTACCTTACTTGAGTTTTGTTTTCGACTTTCAAATACCTTTGGAATTTGGAAATTCAAACCGTGACATTGTGTCATTGAACAAAGACAAGTTCACAATCTCGCTTCACGTGATTGATCGCTAACTTTCCATGGTCTTCATAACAAAACGGATGCACGCTTTTCTCACAGTCGTGGTCGTAATCAAGCCTTGTACGCGTCTAGTTATATCACAATCCAGTTTTTCATGTTTATTCTCCATCCCAGAAGCATTTATAAGGGTGACGTCTTTTCACAAGTAACCTTATGTGTAAAATCGCAGAAGGGGTACGGCAAACAAACTCTGCAATAACTTAGTTCACCGTACGGTCGCGGTGCCTTGTCTTTTGGTGTATCGGGCCGGAGTGTCACGACACCCGGGTGTCAATAGCCAGGAGCTCCCTATATGTAGGGATTTTAAAATGAAATTGATAGACAGCTACAATAATGATGAATTATATATCAAAATAAAGCTCTCTTCAATACCAATTGATTGCTTTTTGTTTGATGAAAATCGTATCAGTACATGCAGAGATATGTCCTGTTGAATTTGAAAAATCGGTTTCGTATTTAGAATATGACATTAAACTGGTCCAATAATCATTTTCATTCAAGGTAATACATTACCAGGTCCATGAGACATTTGAGATTTACAAATTTAAGTAGGACCATCCTGAACCACTGATAGTTAGTGGTGGTACCAGGTGTCCGGAATGGGTAAGCGTACCCTGCTAGCATGCTACACCCGTCAGGATTGGTCCCAAAATTGTCTAATATTGTGATACAGGATATGAATCACTGTAATAAGTCAAAGCGGGAATGCTGTCGTTAATCATTTGAGTGACCAAGGTGTCATATTTGGCCACAATGTCATCATATCGACCGTAGAACTTTTAGAAAGTCCTCACGAGTCTTTGGATGTATATCCCTGTCTCACTAGTTTTGATACTAATAAGCTGTGTCTCATTTGAAAATCCGCGTAGGAATCACAAGCCCTACAATATCTGAGAAGTTGAGACACATACACACCATAAGCAGGTGCAGATGGAATATTACTTGATAAGTGGGGATAATTTATGATTTCAAAATCAAAATCATCCCTTTTGTCATACAGCTTAGTATGTAGCCCATTAGTACCCACTTGCAGGAACAGATCAAGATATGAAGCTGAGTTCCTACTCTCAGTTGTTTCTTTGATTTCCAATTCATCAGGGTATATATGATATAAGTAATTTGAAAGTATGCCATAGGTAGACACCTGTAGCTATTATAACAACCAGGTGACCCCATGTTGAACATTGTTTGAGGAAACTAGAAGTGCAATTTCTAGTGCTTTTTGCAATAACTCAAGCATTTCTTATTGAAAATTGATGAATTTTTTTGTGCATATTGCTGATGAAACGTTCAAAGATTTTAAATTTTTATTAATGAAAAATGTTATTTAGAATGCTGTTTACAAGGTAAACAAATAAACAATACCTGTAAACAATCAAACGATACCTGTGACATTTATCACTGTATGCATTATGTATTGTTAACATCAACAGAAATATGATAATCATATTCCATATTTACTTTTCATTTATGAAAAATATCAAGAATGTTTACATGGTAAACAAATAAACAACACTTGTAAACAAATGTTTCCATTGTGTACATTATTTTCTTGTACACACCAAATGAAGTGATGAAGTGTGTGTTTCCATGCTCACTTTCATTAAAACAAAACAATTTATTTTTAGAGGACTACCAAATCTCTTTTTTTTAAATTAACTAAAAGTGGAAATTGCCAGGGACTGTCCTCAACATCATACTTGATCTCAAAGAGAGTTTTCATGGGATGCTGGCTGTTAGCTTCGCAAATGGAAAGTACTGTACCCATAAACCAGTCTGTATCTCCATTTTCTTTGCAGCAATGTTTGACTCTTTTGTTTACAAGTAAATCTGGTTTGTTTTCATACATGGGTAAAAGGTCACATTGTCTTTTAATTTCTCTGTTGCCTGGCATTCTGCAGCTTTTCAAAGAGCTTTTGTTTTTGTATTTTGAAATCAAATTCTCTCTGTTGACTGGATGCAAGTGATTCACTTGTATTACTTTCTGGTTCAGTGATTGTAATATTATTTGTGTTAATTATTTCTCTCAGGTTCTGTATCAATTGGTTTAAAGTATATCGCTTTCCTTTTGAAGATTTCTGGAACAGTTCATTTTTGCCCTTAGACTGCAAGATACTGTAATGAAAATTTATTTGCAACAAAACAGCTCCCTCTTTATCTTTTTCATTAAGTTTGTTGACTTGCCTGTCAACCTCTGCTTCAGTTAACCATACCTTGTCAACTTTATTTGTAAGCTCAACCTTCTTATTGTAATGTTTCTGTTCTGACATTTCCTTTTCTTGTTGTTTTTTAGAAGAATGTCATGCTTCTTTTGTTTCATTTGAGCTGTCCTGCTTGCATATTTATTTTTGTAAGATGTTGCACTTTGTCTTGCTTTTTTCATTAATGTCTGCTTGTCATCTGGGTCTAAACCATCAAGCCATTTGCTAGTTTTGTTATTTGACCACATAATCATGGTCTCATAACACACTGTTGATGCAGCCTGGCTTTGTGTACAAGCAGATCAAGAATGGCAAAATCCCTTTCACTGGCAGTATTTGTTGTTGGTGCAACCGATGCTCGTTCATCATCTGTTGGTTGCCAATATTTTCCTCCAGGCAGCTGATCAGCACATTGGCACTCAAGAATCACCAACAGGCCATGCATAAGTAGCTCAAGTGCTTGATGAGTCATCACATCAAAGTCACTGTCATTGACGTCCTCCAACAACTTGTTGTAGAGCTTGTCTCTGTGAATAGGTATATCACTTTCATTAAAAAGACTTTCACCCTGCAACAGGTCAGCTGCATTATTACACCATCTTTGCAAAGAAATCTGCATCTGATGCAGGTAAGTATTTAATTCAAAGATATTTGGTGTTTTTTCGACAAGTCTCCATTATGGACCAGTGATGACCTTGTCAACAATACCCAGAGCATGTACTTCTGCCAGATGAACTTTGCATAGGAGATCTTCAGCTACTGCACTCAACAACTTATTGGGACATGGTAATATACTCCAGCTGCATCATAATACAGTATATTAAATCTATTTCCTTTGTATGGTTTGAGTTGCAACCTTTCATTTTGTGCTGCCAAAGATGTGCTTAAGTGTGAGGCAACCCCTGCTTACTCACATCCTCCAGGATGGGATCCTCCAGGATGAAACACTTCAACGGAGGTCCTCAAGAGTCCAGCAGCACCCTGACTCACTGATCTGCAGCACATATTTTGGTTTGTATTGGTCACATATCAACACTCTCAAACATTTTCTGGATCTTGTCAGATTCTGTTGCAAAATTTGGCAGCAAATGCACTTTACAAAAGAAATTACACATTTCTGCCATTGATGACTTGCTATCGTCAGACAGACATGACCAGTTGGAATCATATCTGGTAGAAGGTCTGCCCATAGAACTTCCAGTTCGCAATTAAATGTATGTGATGTGGGGCCCTGATCAGACATAGTTGACTTTAATGTGATAATAGGAGCAACTTTACTGCTACAAGTAGCAGATGTACCAGCAATTTGGTCATTTTGCTGTATCTCATTTGACAGAGTTGCACCTAAATCACCAACCATTGTCATAAAAAATTCCACATCTTCAGTGGTGCCACTGGCAAGCTCTTGCATACCATAGTGAGGGTCTTTCCACTAGACAGAGTCACCTGATAACCTTGATAGTGCTTATTGAATTTGGATGTTGCATCCTGGTGGATGCAATTATCCTTATTCTCTAACATGGCACTTGCAACTTGCATTGAAGCGATGTGTTTACCTTCAATCAAAAGTCTGCTTTTTAAAGCATTGCATGGCAGCCTACCAATGTTTTTGTGAGCAAGCTTTTGAAGTACAGTAGTAATCACAGAATTTATAGAATTCATACTGACATTCAATGCCAATAAATCCATAATTACTTCTCGTACCTCATCTTGTACTTTCCATCGCAAAAAGTGTTGATTTCATCATTTTCCATTACGTCAGCAATTTGCTGCAACTCATGTTTTCTTTGTCAAAATGTTTATTCTTTCTTGTAGATTTTGTATCTCTTTTCTGTAGTCCTCCATGTGTCACTGATTTTTCTCCTTTTGGTGTAGTAGTGGAGCCTTTTTTGAAGTTTTCTCTTCTCATGTTTGAGTTTGGCTTTTTCATTTTCTGCCACTTCTAATTTTCAGCTGTTGCATTGTTTTTTAAAGGCTTTCAGAAGTTTCATGAAGATTTTTTTCCAGCCCGAGGACAGCCTCTTTTGTTTTTTTATTAATTTCCTCAAATTTTTCTATTTTAGCATCTCTGCATTTTATTTTTTTGTTAGCTTTTTTACTGCTTTGCTGCTACGACGCTTTTTCACAGCAGCCAACTCCCTGTGTTGTTTTGTCGAGTTAGTTAGATTTTTCTTCAAATTGACCATGCAGCAGCTGCAACTGTTCAGAGAGATTTCTTTGACTACTGCCATGGTCTTCAATTGCCACAATTTCAGCATTGATGCATTCCATCTGATGAAGTAAACCATCTATGCTTTCAACTTCTTCCTCTAACTCCTCTAATTTATGTTTTTAGGACTTTATTTTGACTTTTCAAATCAATCACTTTTTCAGCATACACTCTCTCCTTGAAAGTAACAGTACTGTGAACATTCTGTCACTATTGGACATTTTTCGTGTCACAGGAAATGTTTTTTTCAAAAACTCTATTTTTTGTCTTCTGCTTATTACTATTCATTTTTGTTACAGTTTCATAAAACTGTTTTCGCCTTTGTGTAAATTCTAGAGTCGCTACCCTGGCCTTCCTTAAAATCACAGCATCAAATTTTTCCCTAAGTTGAGCTGCAAAGTTTTTTACAGAAAGAGACTCTTTTCACAAGCTTGAATACATTTCATAAATGTCACCATTCGAAATGACTGCTCCATTTTAGAACTTGATTTAAATTTAACGAAATATTTTTTTATATTTTTTTTTAATTTGGACTTCAGAAACTTTTTTTTCATTTTTTTTGTGTGATTACAACTTTTATTAAATGATTATGAAATATGTCTGATTAATGTAGATTTTAAGTTTAACAATTACAAAGAACTTTTCCAAAAAGTCAAAAATTTTCGTTCTCAACCCCTTTGTCTATGCCGTAAAACAGCAACACGCATTTATAGAATGAACAACTGGATGCAAAATTATGCTGCCCTGGAAATACCTTAGCACCTCAAAGTCAGCGGGCCGAAATACAAACCAGTATAAAAACCAACTTTTCCAAAGTCTGGAAAACCGTCAATGAGGAAAAAACAAATTAATAATCTACAGCCTTGTTCTTCAGAGAGAACCAAAGTAGTCCCCTTCTCGGGAACAAAAGATCGAAACTAAAATTTCAACAGCAGTTCAGTATAGTATCGGCAAAGTGCGGTGCACGTGTGTATAACTACACTGCAGTGCTGGCTTGACAACTTCTCAGTGTCTATCGAAAAATATTACCTGGAAATAAAACTACTTCGAACAAGATAACGTTTGAAAGGGTAAAGTATAGAAATATATATCTCTAGATCATTGCGTTTGATGAGAAATCAGACAAATCTAGCTGCAAAAACGTGAACGTCTGAACTCAGCTTAGACCTGACACAGAACCTGCTTGTACCCGGTACCTGTTCACTAGGCGTACTGAGCACATGCGGCGAAGCGCTGATTACTTGTATGTGATTCCTGGGAGTGCCCGAATGTAAAGTTGGGGTGAAACCATACTCGCTAAAAAGGGCCTTAAGCATCATTTTTTGCATCGTCAGACTCGTAATTATTGCAGAATTACAATTAATATTTATCGTAAAATTAATTTTTGGGCCAAATGTTTAAGAAAATCAAGATTTTCTTTCCAAAAAACACAAACAAAACACAAAGTTTGATCATAGATTGTTTTTCTCTGCCGATTTTAACGTTCGACCCATCAAAATAAAGCCCATGATCTCTACTTTCATACCATCCCTAAAAAATAGTGATGCGATTGGAATAAGTCATACTGAGAGCCAATCAAAGAGCTCTATGTTTGACCTCCTTCGCGGGACATTTGAGGTCACCGCACAACGCTCATAATGGATGCCAAAATCGCCGGTACGCATGAGTTTGTAGTCGTGCTGCTTTGCCATTTATCGTAGTACTAAAGTGAAAATTTCCCAAAATGAAGTTAAAATAATAATCTTCAACACTACAGTTCATTTTCTCTGAATATTTGGTCTATTTAAGAATTAACACGAATGTTTGGACTAGGCCTGCATCGAACGCATACGTTCAACACAAATGTCACTGGACCTGATATATGGCTATTGACATCCCTTGACCCTACTCGAATACCTTCAGAATCGAGTTACTTCGTCCATTTCTTGCTTCAAGCAAGTTGATGCCCACTTTTATAGCTATATTTTATAGCTATAATGGCTTATTGGCATTCATTAGTGTAGGCCGCCTACGGTAGCACAATGGGACTGCAAAATGATGACAAAAGAAGCTATACCACAACAGGTTTTGATTTCTGTGTAGAATATATGTTGTTAAGAATAACTAAGCTCAGTTTGGGTGCATTTGGAGGCCGACTGGGGTCAATAGCCAAATCAGGGCCAGTTGGCTTTTGACACCTGAGCCGGGTGTCAATAACCAGGAGAAGCCCTTATGGCTATGACACCAGGGTGACTCGGCCTTTTTTGTATAACATATACGACGTCATCTGATTAAGTATTAGTGACAGCCGCTTTGATATGTGTGTCTTGTTGATAATGGTAGAACAGGTGATTTTGCTTTAAGACGTGTGTTATACCGAGTAGGGTGAACTTGTCCTCTGGAGTTTACACGCATCTTTCTTGATTTGTCATGAGAATCCTGATCTGATATTGACTCTAGAGTACCTGGAGAAAAACAGTAAATTGTCTGTTGTAAATTGCATTGTTTACGAGTCCAAATCTATTTACAACATCTTTTTATATTGCATGACATTGATTCAAATAATAAAATACAGTGAATCCTAATAACAGAATTGGTTATGCTCCTTTGATTCTAATGTGGCATATTTGATATTTGAAAAAAAAATTTTCACCGCTGAATGTGTTGTTGTTGTCTTCTTTTATTTATTAGTGTTCTATTTTGTATCTTGTGCAACATCCCTGTCTGCAAGTGATGGGCTGTTTCATTTGGGGGTTGGAGGAAGTTACTGGGTGTATTTATTTTTTTATCTGTTATATCGGTACATTAATCCAGCAAAACATACAGTAGCGCATTACTTATTGAGTCATGAGTGCATACAAATATCACTTGTGCAGCATTTCCTGAGCTGTACAGAAGTCAAGGCAAAATTTCCCTTTTTTACACAAAGTGCATAGGTTCACTTTTAAAGGGAAATGTTGCTCATTTTGAAATTTTTGGAGCATTCTATTTTCTTTTGAAGTGTAACTTATATGGTTCTGCTCACTGGAATCTCAACTCACACCCCATCTATGGAAATACAGCATGATACACTTAAGTTATTTATATTTAGATATGTAACCAAAAATTGCACTATAAAGTCCAAAGCAAGTGTGTTCTGAGTTTTTCTGATAGCTTCAAAATTTCTAAGTCCACAGCACCATGTGATTGGAAATGTTTGGGTATTTTTGGGGTACACCCAAATTATACCTAGCAATGGAGGTAATAATGGTTGTAATTGCCTACAAACCTAAAAGACGCCAGTTTACACAGTGGTGTGTTTGAGGTTTTGTTGGGGTATGTAATAATCTTTGGGGTATTGTTCGGCTGCTGTATGGGTAGACCTTAGGTGTAACCTAGTGCTTCCAAAATTGGTAAGGGTACTTATTATCAACTTGAAGGGTGTTCCATTAGTCTAACAAGCAGAATTTATTGGGTTCAAATTTGGTGCATGTAGATATTGTGGCTTTGACAAGTCATGATGTACGTATAAGGGCAAAATATTCAGTAAATGTCTGTGAATGTAGCTGTATTTCATTCTCTAGCAGACATCAACACTTAACACATTTCAACTTCCATAATTGGAGGAGGGGGTATGATCTAGACAAACAAATTTGTTTCATTGAGTTTACGCGACGATCTAGGCAGTCCCTAAATTCACTCAGGGGTTGGTGAGGAAAGGGGTGATAATCCATATGTATTTACAGGCTTCAAATTTACCTTACACACTTACAGCGACCGGATATAAATTTTCAGTGTTAGCATGGTGCTAAATCTATAGTACAATTATTAAGCGTACGAAACCTGTGCAAAAGGTGTAAGAGTTTCAGTCTTTTGGTCAGCTTAAAAATGCTACATTAGCCTACATTTTTGGGGGAAAAATGGAGGATGAAAACACTATCAACACACAAGTCTCCTCCAATCCCCCTCCCCATCATCAGATAAAGTGGGCATCCCTCAAATCAAAGTGCCTTATAGTGTATTTTTCATGGTAATTATTTATTATTGAGTTTTGCTGGTTGAATATAGGGCTAGCATTTATGGCATAGTATTTGCAATGCTGTGCATTTGAAATTCTGCTGATCTTCTAATGAATGTCTTTGGAATCAGAAAGTGCCACTTTAAAATGGTTGACTGAGCTAAGCCCACTGAATACAGTTGCTCGCCTCAACAAGCCATCAGGGAATTTTGTCAAGGCACCTAATATAACTGAAGGGTCACCATTAGAAAAAACACCGTAATACCCTTACAAAAAAGTCCTATTGGACTCCAATAGGAATCAGTCTGATAGGATTGTCCAATAGTATTTTGAGACAATGTCCTATGAGACAGTCCCATAGTAGTCCAATAGGAATGCGACACCTGTCCTATGAGACAGTCCCATGGTAGTCCAATAGGAATGCGACACCTGTCCTATGAGACAGTCCCACAGTAGTCCAATAGGAATGCGACACCTGTCCTATGAGACAGTCCCACAGTAGTCCAATAGGAATGCGACACCTGTCCTATGAGACTGTCCCATAGTAGTCCAATAGGATCATTAGACATGTCCTATTAGACAGTCCCATGGTAGTCCAATGGGAATGCGACACCTGTCCTACGAGACTGTCCCATAGTAGTCCAATAGGATCATTAGACATGTCCTATTAGACAGTCCCATGGTAGTCATAATAATATGTGTCCTATTAGACAGTCCTATGGTAAACCAATTGGAACATTAGAACGTTCCATTGAACTCAGTGTGTACATGTGTAGACATTGTTATTGTTGAGAAATGAATTCTGGTCTGGACTAGAATTAAAATGTAAACAATAACAATTTGCATTTTACACATACAGACGCTAAGAAGACAAGCTATATAGCGGGTATTTCAACGTTCATAAGGGAGCAAAGAAGAACTTGCAATGGATATACTTTTGAACAAAGAAACTTTATTTCTATAATCAGAAAGAATGACAGGAAATTGAAGAGAAGTATAAAATATTATACAAAGCTGTATGTAACAATTATCTAATTAAACTATTATAGCTGAGACTACAGAAGCATATTACACATAGAAATTAAGTTCTGCCTTCATGAAATTTTTGAGTTGCAGTTTTATATGGCTCTTGTTTTAGGTGATAAGTTCATTTGATGCTGCTATGTAATGTATCCAAAAGTTATGACACAAAACATTCAATTTTCAGTATCATAATTTTAATAATTCAATAGCCAAATGAGCTCTATCAGCATAGAAACAATTCAGGTTTCATGATGGCAATACATGAGCAGAAATCATTGAGATATCAACTTCCTGTTTGTTATGTAACAGGGGGTCCAACCCCATTGTTCCATTGCTCCTTTGTCTCACATAATTATCAATGCATTTTGGACCATACCGGTATGTATCCAATCATTAACTACATTACTACCTTGGCTTTAAACTTCACTCCTGTTTATATTCTTTGTGTGGACTGAAATGCCATAGTCAACAAGCTAGAAGTCATACAATGGGTATACACTGACCATAAGCAGGCAAGTAGACAAAGGACTATTGTAAACCTGGCTATTTCCGTAACTATTCAGTCTTCAAAAGGAAAATATTGACATAATAATCTGTCCTACCTAACTTTGCTGTACTACAGTGATATAAAAGCTGTAAAACACCTGGTTATGCTGCCAAGCAGTCATTTTTCAGAGCTACAACTGCCTTTTGTCTGTTCTGCAGTGGCCATCTTGTTTTGATGATGCTAGCCCATAATGCACTGCAGCCGCCCAAATGCATTCTGGGCTTAGGTTTTCCAATAGGACAGTCTAATAGGACTTTAGAAAGGTGTACAAAATATGTGTTGATCAGACATAGATAAGATAATGAGGTGATATTGATTCTCATTTATGAATTTGAAGTGCTGGTAGTTGTAATAGTCCTAAGTCTGTGGAAACTCAATGATATTGTAAGTGTGCGTTACTTATATGTATGTATGAGCCAGCATGTAAACTTAATTGCTAGGCCTATTTATTGATTTATTTTATTGATTTAAGTGTTTATTTATTTATGTATTTTGCTTGCTTGTATATTTTTTTTCATTTAATTTTAGAAATAGCAAAATGTGACATTTTCACAAACCATGTTTCCTTCAGTACCAGTCCAAAGATTAATTGCAAATTAATTTGCAAATATTTTGCTCTCAGAGAATGGTGAGAATAATTTTGTCAGAGCAACGGCAAAAGCTAATGATTCTGACAGAATTGAATAAATCCTATTTGAATGTCATTTACAAAAGGATTGTCCTGTAGGACATTCAGGGATTGTTCCAATAGGACAAGCATGGTCCCACAAAGTTCCTATTGGAATTTCATTTACAATGGGATTGTCCAATAGGACTTACAATCATTATTCCTATAGGACAAGCCTGGTCCTACACCATTCCTGTGGTACGCCTATTGGACCACGGTCAATCCCATTTGGGTCCTATAGGACTTTTCGTAAGGGTACCGGCATAGTAGCATTCACGTAAGAGGTGAATAAACAATGTAATGTTGCCCATACATGCCACATGGTAAGGCTGAATAGTCATTGCCACGACAACCATTTCTCCACCTGTATTAAGTTATTCTTTGACCCCAGTCTTTGACCCTGTGACGGCATACCACAGTCAATGTGGTTCAATACACTGACGGCCGTGGTGTGGCATGCATTAGAAATGCACACAGCGCGGCCCGAACCACAAACGACTGTGTGGTATACGTTATAGACATTACGTTCTCACACATCACACGTTAGACATACAGGAAGCAGCAGCATTGGCTAGGCGAATGCTGTAACCAAGGGCGGATGGGCCAAGTGCGTTTAACTACAGTCCCTCCATCCAATGGACTGCATGTGGTTTAACCTAATGCTAAAAGTCTGTGGCCAGATAAATATCAATACAAAGAGTATTATCATATACCCATGACCGTATCCGTGTCTCCTCTGACGCGTCGTGATGTGGAACGTAAAACATCAGTCTGATACGGCACGTTATACGTCATCAATTGTTGTTTATTTCCGATTTTGATGTTATGATGTTCATCTTGCATTTAACGATCAAATCTATCTTTTTCACTTCAATCAAAATTTACCAATATAAAACGAAACATATTACTAGTACATATGAATTAATGTTCCTTTATTTCAGATCTAAAGAGAGTTACAGGATAGGTTGTTGTAGAAAATTAAAAGTTGATGTTTACAATCTGTTGTATTTCGCGCTACTTCGTCGTTCCTGTTCACGTCAGCCATGTTTCAGCAAGAGTTATTAAAGTGAATTTAAACTTACAATATTGTCCGTGTAATAATTATCCACCAGAACACCGGGACGGTGACCAGAATAAGTAAATTGGCTCCATTCCTTTTCTGAACTGCGGTAAATTGCGCTGAAATAATCCTGTTTAGACTGTATACACTCGACACGATGCGATCGACGACTTGATCAGCTGTTGTAAACAAACATGTATCAATGCGCTCAGCTAGAGCATAGTCCCTTCAAAAGACTGACAAAAACTAATAAAATTTATTTATGTTTAATTACCTTTTACATAAATATACGGTCATGGGCATATGATAAATCGGTTATCCCACGATATCAGCGCTTGGTTGAGACGTATTGCCACTCGTGTGATGCGGCTCGCACCCTCACTCGTGGCAATACGTCCAAACCAAGCGCTGATATCGTGGGATAACCTCATAATACAAAGAGTATTATCTAGACATTCAGTCATGTGACTTATATGTGGTGGTAAGCTGTTTACCATGCATGTCCATTGCTGTGTTAGATCGCAGGGTGAGCGCAATGGTTTGGCCAGCCAGTTCTTTAGCTACTGTCAAGAAAAACCAAGTGGCTGGGGCTAGTCTAACCATGGATGTCAAAAATAGAGGTCTATCTTAAACCTTTTCCCTACAAACTCTTGTACCGTGGAGTTTTAAACACATGAAAAGAAATAATGATTATCTTGGCTGATTACACAATATTTGCAATTAACCCATACCAATGTAAAATGCAAAAGTTCCCAAGAATCTAGGGGTAAATTTACACAAATGGCCTGTGATCACCAAATATTGCAAGACAGTTATGAACATTCTTATCAAATTGCAAAATGTTTGTTTATCAAACTTGTCAAAAAACGAAAGTGCATGTAAGATGAAGGTCTTCATAACATGTATAGATAACATATGACTTACATGAGAAATCTAGAGAAGGCATCATCACATAGCACTTCTTTTATATTGTACTTCATTGTAAACTTGAAATCAAAATGGGTCAATTATATAGATAAAAATAATGAAGTAACTTATAATAAACTTACCTGGGACCATCAAGGATTCGATTGAGTTGAGAGTACTTCCAGATCTGTTTTCGATTTCAAATTCACGATGATCGAAATCACTGAGGTCAAATTCTGGACAACTGAGTCTGCTGACTTAGCTGCATAGTTTTCCATTTTGCACAATCACAATTATTACCAATTACCAGATCGATGTCAAACATTAAAAATAATCCTAACTTTTTCAGACAGTGTATATGTAAGAGGAGGCGACACGATCACGTGACCAACGTAAGACCTAGGATATTGCAGTACCTGTACTGCAGCAATGCAGGAATTAGAATTGATTGTCGCATGTCCTAATGATTTATAATTAGAGATCATAATGACCGTAACTGCTTTGTTTACATATTGTATGTCTTGTTTATATCCGTTGACTAGCAACGCACTAAGTGTTTGACATGTTTTGCTACACACTGATTTGTATATTGGTTTGGACAGTTTAATTGGATGTAAAATTGTCAAAGTTTCAAACACATACACAAATATCGGGAGAAACTGCATAATTATGCAAGATTTACGCGCCAGTTTTTAGTAGTCGACAAGTTCAAAGTGTCTGCTATTTTTGTAAAGTCCATGCAGTCATGTGGAGATATAAGTTTTAGTAAAATTGGCAGCTGTCAAAATCTAAGTATTTTCCCACTACAATGCTATTGATCAACGACAACGTTACGACTTGAAGGGTGTTGTTAAGAAACTCAGTGTTTCAGGAGAAAAGTGTCAACCCGACTTGATTTGCTTATTTTGGTTGCAAGACCAAAAATTTGGTGTGATGAACAGAGAATTCTGCGAAACTGAAAGAGCAAGGTGCCATTGAATACACTTTTGGGAATACAGTGCAAGCCAAATATGGCCATAAGTGGTATGATGCTGTCATTATTTTATGCTCTGAAGGTGAGTACACCTTCCCACTATCTGTAGTTTTGAATTTCCTCATCAAATTAGCAACCAAAGCAAAAATTCAGGATGAGATTTTTTGTAGAACATCGAGAAACCAGAGAGAGAGAGAGAGATCTGCAAGAGAGAGTGAGTTAAAATTTACAGCAAATAATTTAGCTATTACCCAGCATCTAAGTAGAACGGTATAAGCCTCTCCTGGTTTATTTAATCGGTTTTTATTTCATTTTCCCCAACAAGGGCACAAAGCGTATACAAGCATCCCGCATACATTAGGGGAAGACTGCATTAACTTGCATGGTACCTGAAACCTGAGTTCTTGCCTGACCAACGCGGGTGACAAACAGAAGACATTTAATCCCTAAGGTGTGAATGTTCTATTGTTATGTTTATATAATCCAGCTGGTGCCATTGTAGTGCCATTGTAGGAAAGGCAGGTCTGTGAAATCGATCCTCTAGGGAAGTAGGGTATTCCTAAGTTAATGGAGCTTTCCCGTAATGAGGTAAATGTTATTTAATCGGTCAGTCGTGTGCCTATTGAATTATTGAGCTACAGGTATACTCAACCACCTGCACCTGTTGCTGACTGACATGTATAACAATGCACAAATAGGGTAAAAGGTATCATAAATTGAATTTCCTGAGAAAAACTTTGCTTCAAATATAGAGTATAATTTATTGTAATATACCTTTCGTCATAATGACTATTATATTTTTATTTAATTTGCAATGATTCTAATTATTGCCTGACACTACATTTGCAATATAGTCCCTGCAACTATGTGGTTCACACCCCTGTCCATCCCAGACATCGTGTTGTTTGTTTTCTGATATGGACAAATACCGGTATATTCTACAAATTCAAATACGAGACTTCGATTTTATTAAAACAAAAGTAACTGTCGTTTTGCCATGTGTCATAGCGGTAGATCTGCATGTAAAACGCTGGGGAAAACATAATGACTGAAGTGCGGACTAGCTAGGTTTTGCGCGGAAAGCTAGGATTCATTGTTGTTTGCCCGTTAGGGTTTCTGTTAATGATGATGCGAAAATCAAAACGAATATTTGGTAGAAAATCATTGCACTCAAAACTGACAGAGTGGTACAAACTATAAACATCTTGAAGGTAGTTTGCACATTAGTTTTCATCTTCAAGTACAGGCACTGTACTGGTTCATCGGTCCATATATTGCACTGTACTGCACACTCTTTAGCTCAATGGTAATGCATGACACCAGCTGAGCGCTGAACAAATTCAGCCTGTTTCAGTTGAGTTTCGTTGCTTTCCGAACATGAAATTTTAGCATTTGACTGACAGGAATTTGGCGTTGTTTGCCATGGTTTCTCTACGTCGACTGACCATGAGCATCAAATTAAACAGGTCTATTTGAATCTGATAGCTGCTAGAATCCGTGGCACATTTCGGCCAACCAATAAACCAATTTGCATCTTTAAAAAAAGGAAATCGTATTAGAGCTAATTTTCTATTTTCAAATGGTTTAATCATCTTGTTTATTAACTTTTAGGCCTATTTTCAAATTGAAAACCTTTGGTCTGAGATTGAAATATAGGAAATAGGTATATACTGCTATGAGGATGGCACCTTGCGGCCATTCAAATTTCCCTCTGACGAATCTATTTCCAACACTGCACTATTGCCGTTTTCCCAATTTTCAATTTACCAAAGATCTCAGTTTTCTTTTTTATTTTGGGCGTGGCAGCTGATTGTATCAATTGTTGGCCCACGAATGCAGCAAATTGTGACAGATATTTGCGCGGGCAACTTGTTTCAGTGGATCGAATAACGAACATACATAGAACCAATCGTGTTGCCGCCGGAAAGGAAAGTCTGATGCCTGCTTAAGTTTTGCGCGCTTCCCATCAATGTCTCAAACTTGTATGTTGTAAAAAGATTGTGACAGCCATTACCCCAATCAGAGTGCAGAATCAACATTTGACATTATTTGATTAATTTATTCAGCTGTCAATCTCAGCGTTTCCGTTAACGCAAAATCCTGCGTATTTTACGCAAAATTGTTCTGAAATACGCAAAAAAAATCATGACTGCGTAAACTAATACGCATTGAGAAATGCCGCCCCATGACACGACGTACTTGGCCTGTACTGGATGCATTGCCTGAACGTGGTTCAATGCACGACAAAAATAGAACATATGCACCTGCTTGCAAGTGACATTTATCATGATATTGCAACATTTTAGACTTTAGCGGACCGCAACTCTTTATGAAACATTGTATTTCATCACCACAAAGCATCATGTCAATCAGTTATGTACAGACAATGACGCTACAGTTGCAAAGAATTCGAGAATCCATCGAGTCTACGTTGTTGGTAACACAATACAGTTAATGGTCATTACGTCGCATGTTATTTGGAAAGTGTTTACGGGTGACTCTGTAGGGTTGCATCTTGAGAGGTCCCGCTGGACTTTGATCGGTATCTGCTTTTTGTTGGCCCTTTGAAAACACTAATTTCATTGTCAGAAAGTATTTTCTTTGAACATGAAGTCATTAGGCTGCTCAACGATCATATACGAGACATGCATCACGGCAATGCAAGCGTACAGCTACTATACCTTGAATCCCCCCAGGTTATTGTTTTTTGTTAATAGAGCATGCGCATTAAAGGAAACCCAAGTTCGACAGAAAAGACTGCCCAACTCACTTCAGATACCGATTCCCACCGACACCGTACGCGCTGTTGATACATTTTACGCAAATAAAAACAAGTTGCGTAAAATCATACGCAAGTTTTGAAATTGTAACGGAAACGCTGAATCTTTGTACGTGCTGGCTCATCTTTTTCAGTTGAAGTTCAGATTCCCACGGTACAGTGTCCAAGATGGAGGAACGCAATGATGTTCTCCGCATAAAGATCAGCCAGGACATTTTCAAATTGACAAGTCCGGTGTCAAGCCACAGACTGAACATTCTCAGGGGTATGAGGTATCAACAAAACACTATGTTCCTGGTCAGTGATTGACATTCACGGGCGAACTGTGAAATGGCAAAATGAAGGTGGGGAATTCCTGTCTCCCGAAGGTGACGCGGCCGTTGGCGAAATATACGAGGTACAAGGAATACTGACAGTCACTGTGCAGCAGCCCACAGAGATGTGGTGGCCCCACAGCATGAGTCCACAGAGCCCCCTGAGATCTGAGGGGCAGATTCCAGTTCAAATGATATTCACCCATCCTCACAACCAGCCTTCTATCAATGACCCCAGCAAAGATTGACAGCTGAATAAATTAATCAGATAAAATTAATGTGGCTACCACACTTTTCAATCTCAGTCCAAAGACTTGAAATTCAAAAAATAGGCCTCAAAGTTATTAGTCGCGCCAGCGGCTTACTGACTACGCATGCGCTTATTCATAATATACTATGCGAGTAACCGGAAGTGTACCCTTCTTCACGTGACCCTTCTTCCATGGGCGCCGCCATGTTTTTTTTTTGAGTACTCGTAAATAAACAAAAACGAAACAAATTACTATTATATAACATTCATTTTATAAAATATACCTCTTTTATTAGACAGTAAATGTTACTATGCACCTTGTCGCTGTTACAAAATATCGTTAATATAGATAAAGGGAGAAAACTGTCGTGCATATGAACGGGGGCATACGCAAAGAATGCTGGGATTGAATTATAGAAGAGCGCCCCCTGTGTAAATAATTAGATTCAGAAATTGCCAGTTTTTAGACGGAACGCTATAGTTTTCAGCTTGCAAGTGGAAGTTGGGCAGTGCGGTCACCATTGCAATGATAATGATTGCATAATACGTCACTTGTTTAAAGGCAGGGGGAGCCTATAAATACCCCCTATCTCCCTTGGGATTCATAATCCAACATGAGTGGCACATGGTAACAACGTCAACGAATGCTCCCGAAAATCTGGATCTTTCAACAACCATGGTGTAAATTAAAGCACTGTTCCAACATATTACGTTTTGTGAATACTTGTGGCATCACCCTGTTGGCGAAATTCTCTCATTTTTTCCATTTTAAGTTGATTTTTTATGCCAAAACTGCTTCGATGCTGTGTTCGAAGCGTCCAACGAACAATAGATGAAAGCATTCAAACAGCTGCCAATCACGAGGGGACGCGCAAAGGTGCAAACGATCAAACATTTGTTGTGTACATCGGATCGATTACGATGTCAACAATGAATAAACGATTCTTACTACTGAACGAAAAAACTTGACCAACGGTTACTGAACACGCGCCTCAATGAATTCAGACACAAACGGACTACTTCATGGTTTCAAGCAGATTGCCTCTCCCTTTTTGTTCGTTGATATGTGTACCTGTAGGCCTATGAATGGGTGATGTTTTTGTTGACCTGCAGTACGATATTTTACGATAGATCGCCTTTGGAAGTATGTTGTGGCATAGCCCTGCGTACGATGATGTGTATTCCCGGCGTTATACGGCCTCCCACCACAGCTCTGCTGATTACTATGGACAAAACCGGCAACATGCGGATCAAATTTGGACGGAGCACGAAAAACTACTTTCTAACTGTTTTCCGCCGAAATCAACTCGATTCCGATCTATATGTATGCAGCCTACCCAAACCACTCAACCGCTCACAGACTGCGAAAAAAATGCTCTCGTGACATCCAAAACCGTTGTTTGCTCGCGATGCACGGTCAATGGCTCATGCAGTGGACGGGCATTGGATACGTTCATGCCACGATTACATGTATACAGGTGCCCATGAGCTTCATTATTTCCTGTCGGGTCGGGGCGATGAAACTAAATCGTGATTGATTCATCTCTGTCGGATTTGACCTAAAAGATACACTTGACATAGATTATAGCATCAAATGTTGACCGTTCAGACTGAAACATGATAAAAGATCTGAAGATCGCCGTGATCGGTGATGTCGTTCTTCTCTATACGTTTTTCTGAGCTAGTTTTTTACTAAATTGTTCGAGTATTAGCTGACGTTTTTTTGAAAACTTAATCAACTTTTCTTTCCCAACCAGGGCACAACATTACCTTTTTTACTTTCATGGTAACCTATGATGAATTAAATCGCAGATTAATACTAAGACTCTTATGTTCTTCCTCGATTGTCTGTGACTGATTTTGCTATCTCCATATCGATATTGCGTTCGCACTCGGGTGTCTTGAAACTTACGTCATTCACTGAAATAGTTTTCGGACAAACTCAAGAAATTCGACAACTACTAACGAATAGTCGGCAAAATTTACAGAGACAAGCAATAATAATTATGGTCATTTTACCGTCTTTTTTACCATTTTTGCCGTCTTTAGATATGCGGACTCGTTTGACGGAAGCAGTATATAACGATCTGAGTTCCCATGCATATTTTACCCTACCGTGTGAGTGTAGTATTCGAATGAGTGAGATCATAATCATACGCTGTTCCGAGTGGTCTGGAGATTTTTATAATACACAATAAATTGACCTTATCAAAATTATTGTTTTAAATTGCTTGGATATTGATACTTTTTCCGTACGTTTTGACTGTTGATTTGAAGTCTTTGATTCTCCATTGGCAGCAGCACATGTACGGTTACAACCGCCATGTGATGACCAGAGTGTGATTGTAAAGTTGTCGGGAAGTTGTTCAGAAAAAAAATAATTTTGTATTTAGAGGCTTCAGTTCGGGATTTTTCAAGATAAACAAATCATTATACATTTCCTACGTCTTTGAAACGGGGATTACGGTAATGTGATGAATGTGATGAAAATTTTGTGAACGTCTTTGCAATGTGTTCCCACGATGAGTGTGAACTGATTCTTTGTTAGTAAAAATCGTCAGAAATGGTCCAGTGACCGTGATAAAATAAACACATGCAAAACAGATGCAAAACCATTGCGAGGAAGATAGTAAGAAATTCACATTGCAATATTTGCTGTCGTATTTCTCAGCAGGAATAATCAATTTTACACGTTGTGTATAAGATCAGCAAGCAGGTGTTTGGCGGTCAATTGCTTCTATCATAATGATCTTGATCACAGCTATTTGGCGAGAAGACAGCGGGTACTTATAATCTCGCAAAATTATTGATATCATGTCTTTGTGTTGAAAATTTTCGATCGGAGGCAGCTCAAATCAACAGCCGTGATATATTCGGAATCGTGTTCTCACTGGACACCGAACTACCTGCTATCAACAGTACATTATGTACCATCGGCGGTAACACATTGGTCGTAATCTTGTCTAATTCTGCCCCGCCGTTTGTACAGTCCAGAAATTTCAAAGCTAGATTTTTTCACCCTGACATATAATACAGCGACCTTGCACACTAATGATCATTCCACTGTTTCTGTTGGGGTTTGTTGGTTTTTTAATTTGCTCCGTGGCCCCGGTAAGATTTTTTCAATACGATACAAAGTTTAAATTTAGTATATTCCCAGTTTGTGGGGTAAAGTTTTCTGGAGTGAAAGTTTGAGTTGACGCTGATAGAGTAGACGTCGAGCCCGGCACAGTTGACTTGGACCCGGTCGGTCTGGGGTCGTTTAGTCCAGAAACTTGCAGCAGAGTTCATATGATCACCGTTCGGCATTTGGGTGATTTTTTGGTCAAAGTAATGCAGTAACAATGTACGCCAGATTTTTTGTGTTGTTTTTGTCACAACTGTCATGTGCGTATACGGACGGTTTTCGATTAAAAACGGTAGTAATATCCAGTGCTCGTAAATGCGTGCAAAATTTATTCAGTGACTGTTTACGCAGCAGTCGTAAATACGACTAGCATTTACCACTACGTAACAACTGTAAACACAGCATCAATAGTCCATACGAAAATTTTGTGCTGAATCGAGGAAGATAACAATTGCGGTAGAAAAGGTCAGTCCATCATCCGTCAAAGTTGTTGATCGAAAAATCTTCACTGAGCGCCAACTACATGAGTGGCTGTTATAGTTGTACACGTAGTTCTGTGGGCTTTCCGCTGTCACTTGTTACGAGCTATGTTCAAAGTGCGTCAAGCTACGAATATTTTCATGTACTGAGTTACAGACATCGGTGAAGTACCGGGTACATTGATTTTGTTCAAAACCACTGCCTGTTTGTTCCTCGTGTTGTTTTTTGTGTCCCTAACGTCGACTGGCTCTATGTGCGTACAAACATAGCAGTCGGGATTAAGATTTCCTGGATAAATAGATTTATTCCGCCTCTGACGCAAAGATACACACTGTTTTACATGTGCCACTCCTAGGCCCTGGGATCGATTTCCATACCTTTAACGCAATAGGCTGTTATCATTGTAAAAATTGCCAATTTTTGTCCAAAATTTTTACACGCTACAGAAAATCTATACCTGCCAGTGCCCTGCTGCAGTGTTTGACGTCGTGTACGTACGTGAACTGCTTTCATCAGAGGGAAACTGGCATAGTTGTCATATAAACGTTTATGAAGTAACAATTACAGTTCATCATGAATCAATACAAATAACATTGCAAATCTTAACCCCTGGCGCGACACCAAGGGCTGAGCCCTATATAATATTAAAGTCCATATATTACCTGATTTTGTTTAATTTGAACCTTATACTATTGTTTAGTAAAAAAGCCATAATACTCAAATAATTAAAAATTATTTTTGGTATTCATTTCTAAAATATTATATTTCATACATAAAACACTCGAAATACTGGTCCTAAGAAAAAATCTGAATTCATATTGGCCGCAAAATGGTCACGTGACATGACGTCATGCGAGGCCATCAGTGCAGTGTGCAGTGACAGGGTCGCACTAGCGCTCGCCACATTCGCAAAATGCGACAGAAAGTGCTGGGTGGCGAATAAAATGTCTTCTTGGTTCGCCACGCTCATGAAAGTGTGGCGAACTGGCCTCAAACTAAAAGACCCCGGTCAAATTCACGGTGGACGATGCGATACTATCAGGTGATTAAATCAATGTGACAATACTCTCGCTCTCAGCGCCACGTAAGTTTACGATACCATACAATGGTTGCGTACTATGCGTTCTGTCCAGCTTAGGTACGCATTGCCGAACTCGGCGAGCCATAAAACTTTTTGTTTACCCTTTGAAGCCAGTTTAGTACCAAAGAAGGACTAAAATAATGACATCATCCACCCTAACAGCAGAGAGATCCAGTAATTTATGCGAACTTTCCGAGAAGGGGTCAGTGGTTTACGTGAATATTACATGTAAATCAGGTCGGCTGCCCCGCTGCCATGCCGTGCACTCAACGAGAGTCGAGAGACTTTATGATAGCTTTTCTACAACTCAGACACAGAAGACGATTATATCATGTACAGCTATTGCTCTCTGAGTGATAGAAACGGTAGCTTTTACCGATTTTTTGATAATATTCTATGGAAAAATCGAGCGATTTGCTAGCCAAGTTGATTGCTATAAAACTTAGTGTTGGATGGCAGCATGGCAATTGCATTGCATGATGCTGAATGCTCCGGTCCCCGTGGTTCTTTCAATGTGCATGATGAAGAAATTTGTAAGATTTTAGTTGTACTGAAGTGCATTCTGTTGATTTTCAAGTGACTTGCAATCGATAAGCTCATGCAAACTGTTGATATCGTGTCTTATCCAGCCTGTAGCGAGAGAGTCGTGACCTACTTTGTTTACATATTTATGTGTTGTTACTGTTGACATCGTGACATATTTTCTACGTTGGGTCGCGTCTGACGTGTGTCTCTTGCATCTCCACAAGGTGACTGGAAACCGTATTTTGTGAGTTTGAAGCCAATTGAAAACACTATTTTTTAACTTCAATAAACCGGGCATGAACCTTTTATCTCAATACTTTGTGGTTTCTTGCTATCTGAAGACATCTTTTGGTATGCTTGTCAAAATACGTGATCCAACTTTGAAAACAGATTGACTAACACAGTATGACTGCGAGACACGATTACATGTAAATCAAGGCTGTGTCGATGTCACGAAATGCGTACGACGGTGTACAGTGTCTGGTAGGTATCAATGAGTCGGAGAGCCCGCGTACCCGGTCCGGCTAGGCTCAACTATACTGTTAAGATCGGTGGAGATACACGAATCAACCTGACTCGATTACAAAATTAGTAATCCTGCGATACAAACAAATATGGTCAAGAGAAAAAAACTTTCACAGATCGTTTTGTTGGTCTTTCAACAAGGATTCGGAATGAAGGTTCAACGAACTAACGCAGCGCGAATATCAGTAGTTATTTCCGGAACGCGGGAAGGTCGTTTGCTGTGCCAGTACCGTCTGGTAAATTTGGAGAAGCAGATCAAAACTCCAGCAACGATCACGGACAAACGGCCCTGGGCCACTACAGCTGCAGGGAAGGTGATGATGACTAATTGTACCGGTGAACTTCCGACACAAATAGCGTGTATGTTCTGTGCATACAGCAGTGTAGGTTTATTTTACGTCCATGACACAGTGGACAACAACAAGGGAAATAAGTAATCGTGGTTTCATCTCGTTGTTTATTACATAAATGTCAAAAATGATTTTTTAAGCGTTTTTAAAACAATGTGCATACGCAAGACATTTTAGTGCGATGCTGAGTTCAACGTGGCGCGTAGGCCTATACCGGGTGCTCTCTTCTCGTTACCCAGGCTTAGTCAGACTCGTATTGGCATCTGATGACAGACAGAGTTATGAATTCGAGTTTCACACAGCCGCTTTCAGAATATTTCGATTGGGCACATTTATCATAAAATCGAAGGCCTAAATGATTTTTATTACTACCTATCTGTGTTTCCCACTCGTGAAGGCTCGGGTGAACCTGGGTCTGAAGGTATTTCATCGCTTGGCCGATTGATCCGCAGCTCAGGTTGGGGAGATACCTCGCACCTCGCTGGCTCAAAACCTATACGGCCGTGGCTCTGAATTTCCTGAACAATAGTCATGTACCGTAGAGCCCAAGACTCCCCATTATCATCTGAATCATACACTCCGAGTCCAAAAACTATCTCTTCATTCGCGCTCGCCGAGTTTAAATTTGACGCCATTGTTGCTTGTGTATGTACAGCAGCAGGAGGCAGAGATTGATTTGCACAACGATTGCCTCACGTGACGTCACAGGTGAGGGCGTGGTTCAAACAGATTTTTTTCTCAAGCCGTGAATTTATAGCAAGATTGCATTTATTTATCAACAGAAATGAATAAAATGACACCAGCATTTGACACATCACTCCAATAAGAGTTAATAGTAAAAAAATAATAAAAAAATTGTTTTCATTGCAAGGTAATATATGGACTTTAATCAAGATGATATAATCATTTGAAAATTGAAAATTAGCTTCATTCCGATTTCCTTGTTTGAAGATGCAAATTCGGTTATTTGGTGGCCGAAATGTGTGCCATGGATTAGAAACAGCAGCATTATGCTTTGGAACGATGAGAGGGTACATGACAAAGGATAGTAGTAAGGAATATTTGACCTCCAGGACAAATAAGAATTTTACACCCATTTTATTCATTTATCTACATGAAGCGAAGGAAAATTTAACCATCCATGTAACTAAAGTGTGACCCTGACCTATATACGAACTCACGCATGCGCAACAGGGGTTTGGCGCAGCCTGAACTAAGCGGGAAATTCCCTGCTGAGTCACACACAACATGTTTATACATGTACGGGAAATTCCGTGTGAGTCATCACCATCAAACTAGCCTATATAAAGGGACTTTTACACCCGTTGTCAGTCCGGCCGGCCGGTCGCGGAGTCTAGCTGATGTTGAACTCGGAGTTCCTATCGGTGCGAACTAACTTTCATATCCATTCAATCCATAATATCGTAGATATCGCTCCAGCGGCGGACTAAATCCTTCTTGTTTTTGAATTTCTAGCGCCTGATGAAATATGTCCTGAATAAGTTCTGACCCCGGAGCCTCCTCGTTCCGAAGGGTTGCGCCTTTTTCTTGTATTTGTGTAAGCAGCTGTTTATATTGAACATAATAATGTTTATATTTCTCTCGTCTCTTTGCTACACCAGTTTTCCCTTGTATCACATCAATAACAACACCTGGTATAGGAGTTAAGGCTAACAGTACCGGAACTGTTGGAATTGCTGCTATGACAGCAGAGCTTACAAGAATTCCCTTAGTAATATTAAGAGCCATATCAATTCGACCCATTAATTTATAACTTCGTCGATATGCAGCACTTGTTCTTTCTATGTAATCAGCCAACTGTTCAACGCTTTCAACAACTGAGATGTGCATTTTTTTTTACTGTATATGTAAGGGATGATAAAAAATAATTGTAGTAATATAGAAATACAATATGGCAGAAGGAGGAGAAGATATACCACTCCAGGATATCAATGATGCAAATTTGAATGATGATGATGATGATGCTGAAACATCTTTTATTGACAATAATACCCTGCAGAAGACGATACTTTCCAGGCTAGCTTAAGCGACAGACCCGCAGGTGAGTTGTTGATTAGACAGAGAGGAGAAATTACAGATATAACGGCTAACAAATACTTAGATAGTAATAGGATTACTGATGCGCATAAACGAGAATTAATGCGTACGAATGCTAGTATTAGGGATGGAGAGCTGTATTATCGAGACGCCAGGCTGACATATAATAAAGGCACGAAGTCTTTAATGCCCTCCTCAATAAAAGGTAAGGGAGCTGCAGAATTTAAAAGAGATATATTAGAATATCCACCAGAAATGGTAACACAATTGACTGATAATGAAGCGAAAACATTAATGAACAGGCAGGCCGATAGACTGAAACCCTACGACATTGGACGACTCAGAGATAGAATAACAGATTTACGAGTAAATTTTAGCGATAATGCCGATGAAATACATACTATCGAAAATAAAATCGAAAAATGGAATAATGAAAACCCAGAATATAGAGCTATTAATGATGAATTAAGGATTGCGAATATGCGTATTAGCGACCTTAACAATGAAAAAGTTAAAATAAGGCTAGAGAAAAGAGAAGTTGAAAAACAGTTAAAGGAAATTCCTGAAGAACACACCCAAGCAAAAGAAAAAGCCGAGAAACTACTAGCTGAACTCATAACAAGAGAAGCTAAAGTTGACAATCGAATTGAATACGAAAATGGTAAGATCAGTGAGGCACGTGAAAGTCTGGCTACGACTAGGTCTCTTCGTGATGTAATTTCTGATCCAGAATTATCACTGAGACTGAAGCTGACAGAATTATTTAAACGAAATGGTATAACAATCGCTGCAATACTGACTGCCATTGGAATGGCAATATCAACAATTACCATGGCTGTAACTAAAGGAGGAGGAGCAGGAACTGGAGCAACGCAGGAGGTTCAGGTTCGCCCAAAGTATATACAAAAGCGAAAGAAATTGTAAAGCAATTTGGTGAATGGTTAAAAACCTTGGCCGCAAAAGTGCTGCTGCAATACCAGGTTTAATCGGCTCCCTTGTCAGTTTTCTTTTAAAAACAGCAGGATCAGTTGTTGGATTTGTTGGAGAACAGCTATGGATATTTTTAACTGGTTTAACATTAGTCATTATAAATAAAATTATGTATTAATATGGCATCAACATGTTTGGTGAAAAGAATATTGCAAAGTTTCTTTCTAAAAATAAAGACCTGTTTGGTTTCTCTGTCGAATTGGAATGGTGCAAACTCCGGCGGGTAAATCGACATATACTTCGAGCAAATCCAGGTGTCCGACTCAAAGATGATAATCTATATCATAACATATTAGCTTTCGTGAAGGAATGTCAAAAGACTAACTTCTTTAAGCGACTAGAATTCATAGCTGTATTCCAGGATACTGAGGATGACCAAGAGGCTCATCATCTCCAAGAATATTGGGTTCTTCGATTGATTCGCGACACAGGCAATCGATTTATCTTTCAGTCAGACGGAAATATTTACGTAAAGATGTGATATTTTTCTTCTAAGTTATTATATACACGAAGTGAAATGTAAGATGTGATTTATTTTCTTTTTTTCTTCTACTATATACATTACACGAAAATGGGGTACGATAGAACATTATCACCGACTTTCACCAACCGAATACCGAATGGAACGAAGTCAGAAAGAACTCATCATGTGATTGCTCATAATCCAAGTGAGGCAGATCCAGGCCAGACACTTATCATACGATGTCCAAAGTTAGAAAGCGGAGTACTCTTAGTTCCAGATACTTTCGACCTGGTTTTTGATCTCGAAGTAATGGGAGGTGGAACTACCCGTGTAGTACAAAATGTTGCAAAAAATTTGGTGGAGCGTATGAAACTCACATTTGAGGGCCAGGCACTTTCCGATTTGAGTAAATATAACCTCATTGAATGCTATCGTGATCTCTTCAAACATAAAAAGGAGAGATCGAACATGACACTGTACGGAATTCAGAACGAAAATCTAAGAAAATTGAGAAGTGGCGCGGCCGATGCAGATGCCGCCGTCGTGGGTGATAATTTACTTTTCGACACATATAAAACAAAATATGCTATTCGTCTCACTCATCCCCTCGTGACAGGTCATGGAGTTGCATATCCAAAAGCGTTAGGGAGTCATATTGAATGGGAAATTACGTTGGCACCCGCCCCCAATTAATTGTCAGTAATAAACTGATTACAACCAATTATAAATTAAAAAACATTCAAATGGAATACGAGACAATTTCTGACCTCGATCTCGCGAGGTCAACTGCTGGTTATTACAACGGTGGAAAAAGTTACCTTTACGAGCATATACATTATTTTAGAACAATCCCATTCAAAGAATCGGACACGGTTATCAATGAAAATATAAATGTACCACGACGTAGCATTAGAGGTATCGCTATACTCTTCACTAAAAATCAGAATCAGTCAGAACTGAACAGTGAACTTTCTTTAACCCCTCCATTGAATCTGTGTCTGTATCAATCGAAGGCATTGCAAATAAAGTGTACGCTCAGAAGATGATACCAAGACAATTTTGGAGAGAAACACGACGGTATTTTGCTGAAGATAAAGATTGGTGTGAAATTGATATAGATGAGGTCGATTATTTGAAGAATAAATTCTGTCTGTTTATCGATCTGCGTAGTTTTAAAGATATTGAGTTTCATGGAAATGGTTTAAAAGTAATGAACACAAAGGACGGAATTCAACTTGAGATCCTGAAGAAAGATACCGCGTGGGTTGGCGATGACGCTCACAATGATAATATATTTGCCCACATTTATGTTATCAGTGATGCCCTGGTCTCTATTGAAAATAGTAGATTAAAGTCTTTACAATTTTAACCATGACCCGTCCGTCCTATCGGCCATGTTTCTGCCAGCCATTCGCCCGTGTCTGGATTATATAGCTGCACACGTTTGATATCATTTGGTGCCATCATGATTTTACTACGCTTTTCACTACGGATTTCTCCAGCCTTTTTCCGTACAAACTGTACAAACTGTGCCGGCTCGGGCTCCTTCCCAGTTTCAAACAGATCTTTATAATCTTCAAAGTTCAAATGTTTTCTAACACAAACATCTTTCACCCCTTTATTTTTTTTCGTCTCCGAAGTTGGAGTTCGAAAAGCATACACTTTCGAGCGTATGCCAACAAAATCAAGAATAGGTTCACCATTCAACTCATCTTTAAATTTACCTATCACTTTTTTATTAATCTTCGGAAAGTTGGTGGCTATCATGGGTCCACTCATCCCACTAGTATCATATATAGACTTCTCACCATTCTTTTCAACATCTTCACGGACTATATCATTGAAAGTTACGTCCGGGGAGGGTATTGGTACACTGTAAACAAAACTGTCAGTATCCATGTAGGCTAATCGTATTCCAGGGAACTGGGCTCGAAAGTAATTGTAATGCGTCTCATACATAAGCAGCTTAGAAAGTTCCAGTACTGCGGCGCCGATGAAAACTGGTTTTACATATCTATGCTCATCCGTTTTCAGTTCCAGTAGGGCACTGTCGCAGGAATCACCATCCTCTTCGGAAGTTATGAAAGTTATATGTTTCATCTTTGGATTATACTTCTGAATCTTTTTACGGCCGGAACCGCGGTCCGAAACAAATTTAAAGTCTCTGTACTTTCGAACATCTTCTATTGTCTTACCGAACATTGCATTATTCATCAGCTTATAGAAATTCTTTTCGAAATCTGTCCTCCCCTTTGTCCTCATTTTAGTGTTAAAGTCATATATTTCGCGAGACATGGAGCCTCATCGAAAGCAAGCACCCGATAAATCTTTTTCAATCTCATTCCCATCCGAAGATAGAATTCCAGCAACTTGTAGTGTAAGACATAGGACTCTCTATCCATCACACTTGTAATCAGTCGACCGCCCTGCCTCGGAAATTCATAGTGATGCGGCGCTAATGGTAAATCCGAATGTTCTTCATGTAATTCGACCGGATATTCTAAGTCTACTTCTAGAAAACTTGGTGGAAAGGTGGCGTCGGGTCCCCAATCAAATCCTGCTCCGTCATTCTGAGCAGACCATTCTAACAATTCTTCCTTCGTCATCCAATGAAGTCCGCCCGTGGGCATATCCTGACTCATTGCCCATCCGTAAAGATTATTAGCATCGAGATATTTTATTTCGGTTAACGGTTTCTCCGGATCCCAGTTCCCGCCAGCTCCGTCAACGTAAGCTGGATGATTTGTCTGTAAATAATGAATATTACACTGGCTGATACCGCCTCGAATTCCCCTTTGAATGAAATTCATCTGCTCAGCATCTTGAATGAGCTCAAATTTATTACCCGTATAAAGTAACATAGCATCCCATGTCAAGCCGGGCGCCGACATGTAATGGGCTGGATCTAACTTATATGCTATTAAACATGTGTCGCGGAAATTTTCGAATATATTTGCAAGAAGGAGAACGTCCGTCTCACAATAGAATTCCATATAATCTTTAATCGTCTTACATCCCACTTCATCCACACCTTCAATGCATGCTCATAATCAGATTCTGAAATCCCCTCTTCCGTCAATTCGCTATAAAATTTGCCCCTCGGTGGTAGCTCCTCTTCTTCCAATCGCTCTGGAGAATCTAAATATTATACGGAAAGAAACCTTTCGCTCTTTGAATGTCCGGGTACGTAAGTGGTACTGCCGTCCATCCGTGGTCCGGCACAGTTTTTGCCAACTTAGCGAGCGACCCAGACATCAACTGAGCACTATCCATAAACTTTATAGAAAAGTGGCGTCTCTTTATCTCCATCTCCCCATCGACAACAATTGAGGCGTGAAAAATAAATGTTTTCGAGAGACCCATAATTCCACCATTGCCCGTCTTAGCTATGATTTTAGGCTCTGGTCCCCCTCCGGCATCGATTTCATGTAATTCTTTCAAAATAAAAGAACCATCGTATCCCTTGAGGTTGTGAAAGTAGATAGGAATGGTTCTCGACGGACGGCACTTTTCACAATAAAAAGTATCATCACCGTCTTGGTATCCTGCCGGCTCTCCACATGCAATACAGACTGGATTGCCGTAATTAGAAGGATCCCCCATCGGTTTTATTTTCCAATAATACGATTTCGAATAATCCTCAGCCCGTTTTTTCATATCCTTTAGAAATTCTGTAACACAGGAGAGACCCGTGAATGTTCTTTTACCATAAACAGTGGGTGGTCGCCCTTCGCCCCACCGTTCCACCATAACATACGAAAGACAAATTGGAATGTGTCGGCCAGTGCCCTTCTCAATAATTGCTTCAGTATCTGCGTAGACGACGTAGGGGGAGAGGACCTTCTTCCGATGTCCTTCAAATTGACATACTTCCTTAGGAAAAACTGGCTGGGCAGTGTCTGTTCCACAATAATTCTCATGTTCTTCCAACTCTCCTGTTGACGCAAATCCTTTTCCACAAACCAGGCAAATACACTTCCGTCTGTGCACATTCTTACGATTTTTATTAGAATTACGAAGGCGATTTTCCGCAGTAATTGGTACGAAGTGGTCCCCGCCGTCTTCACCGACTATTAGTAAAATTTTCGCTGTCTGGACGGTTCCGGGACGGGTTCTGTTAGGAGCTACGCTACTATAAAACACAGTTATACCGGACGGATCGGGATCGGACTCGTAGATCTGAAATACTTTGAGTCTGATGCCTGGATTTTGCTGCTCGAAGCGCCTGAACACAGTCAGATCGGCGGGTGTAGGAAAGGGAATACCTTCCCAACAGTAATCGGCTATAAATGGAGAGTACGTATTCCAATTTTTTCTGGTATTACCAGCCTTCTTTTACGAAACTCGGGGTCGGCTAACTTTAAACTTGCTACGACAGCATACTGGAAGCAGTCCTCGGCGCCTCTGAGTAGGACCAGATCGCTCACACATTTCTTATTTTTCAACCATTCCGGCAGTTGGGGGCCGGGGCCAGCCCCGAGTAGTAATTCTACCAGTCTTACTTTAAAATTAAGTATCTCCTCGAGAACTAGACCAGAGCCCTCAACAGCTTCAGCTTTATCAAGCCATTCTTTGTAGTCTTTTACTAATTGTTCTTTCACTGCCGCCCCTCCCTTATCTTTTGTGTATATACCCTCCTTATAGTTAACATAGTGTGTACGATTTTGCACACTTTGATCTTTTGGATTTGAAAATTTGACTTCCATTTCTGTAAAAACACGGTACATCTTTCTTTCTTTGGCCATACCTTCAATATCAATCTGCGCGATATCCTCGACTCGCTTGACTTCGGAGGAAAAATCTTTTTCTATAACTACACCTTTGAATGTCCTCCGTAAGCGACGTTTTTTTATGCTGTAATGCACAGTAAGTCTCCTTGGAATAAACTGCGGCGGCACCTTCTCCCATTTCTTCACCAATTCTTCTCTAAGATCATTGAAATCTATCCATGGTTTTTACCGAAGGGATTTTCTAGAGTAAAACCTTTACCTGAAGAATCTGTTAAATCTGTGTGAGTCATGGTATACAGATAATTCTGAGTGTCTAGCCCTCTATTTAAATCGAGGTCAAGTATATCGGCCAATTGGTTTATCTTATATTCATTCACGATTGGATCCATTGTACTGTCCTATATATATCATAAAAAATTTTCTTAAAAGAAATATCTATTCTAATTCATCAAAATCCACTATAATATTTTTGGCAGCATTTATTTGTTTATATATCTCGCCTAATCTTTCTAAGTCGACTAGTTCTTCCGCATCTTGAATTTCTGGTTTATTAGGTGCAGCACAAAATATTAATCTCTCAACAGTGAAAGAAAGAGCACGCTTACTTAATCGCGGTTTAAATGCTAAGAATTCTATCTTACTACCTTTCCTGATATTACGAGGTACAATAGCAGGATTTTCTCGGACTGGCAATGGGCTCACTGCTTTAAAAGCACAGTCAATTTCTTGAACCATATCAATACATGTAGCGAAATTGGAAGTGTTTCTCCCTCTTTTAAACTGAAATTTAAAATACGCAACTGGCTGCGCCCCGCTCCCTCGCTTCTGATACACTTTAGATGGATTGTAAAATCTGCAGGTCGTTCCGATAGGATTCCCTTCGGTGACGGTTCCGATAGTATTCTTGGAGTGAGCGGCCAGGCTTGCAGCATAACTTTTAGCAGTAGATGCATCGAAACTTTCACCTAGGGTACGGAATATTATTAAATCAGTAAACTTTTGAAGACTCGGTTGCCAACGGACACACACCCCATCACATGTAGCTGGATCTCCTCCCGAACCATATTTAGGTCCGATGTTGAAAACTACTTCTAGCTCACTGTCTACGTATATGAAAGGATCTACATATTCATCAAATACTAATTTGCCTCCATCATCAATTTTGATGTTTTCTCCGGTTTCAAGTATTTTTATTGCATCTGAAATAGAAAGGATTGTCATTGTCTTATCGTATATATCTTAATAAAAATAATTTAAAAAAATTTTTTCTATGATATAGTATCCCCAAAATGTCATACATATTCATAAATGGACCAACTGGAAGTGGTAAGAGTTACGATGCAATAAATTTGGCGGAGGGACCGGGGTGTATCACGTACCAGAATTTGACACTAGTTTTTCCAGCAACATTGCCGACTTTTATAATGGGGCGGTCACCCCGTTTCGATTGCCGATTTCAGAATCAGTTTATAGAACATACTCTTAGTTTACAATGTCGGGCTGGGAGGAGGAGGGAGGAACAATACATTATTTGTGACTCTTCCATAATTCAACATCTGACTTTTTCTCGAATCCGGGCGTTTCCACGGAGTGGGAAGAAAAAAAGATTGTTTCTAGAGCATTTGACCATTTACCCAGTTTCATTATCATATTCAAAGATATGCCTTGGGATTATTGCAGACGGAATGTGTTGACTCGAGCCAGGTCGTACGAAATAACCGCCTTAGAAGAACTAGAAGAGATTCACAATAAGTTCAAACAGACTTTCTTAGAAATTTGCCACGACTACAGGCTTCCATGTTTGGTAATTCGGAACGCTCTTACCCCCTCGTTCTCAAGAATATACTTAATCCAACAATTGATACCGAGACAGTCGACCAGTAGAATATCCACGAGCTTTTGACTTTGGAATTGCATGGAGCGGCGGCAGCCAGGGATTTTTAATAGACGGTTTCAAGGAGGAGGAACTTGAAAAAGCGTACTTCCCACCTGGTCAAGAACAACTAGAACAACCTCGAGTCTCACTAAAGAACCTACACAAACTTCTTAACGCTTGTGAATCTGTGTGTGCTTATAATGCTTCGTTTGACCTACGAGCACTTGACATTATGAAACCCTACGGTTCTGTAACACCGGACTTTGAAGTTACTTGTCTATGGCTTATGTCAGTTGTGTACATTATACTTCAACCAGAACTTATCGATAAAGCTGAACAAGGGGGACTCGAAAGAACGGACTGTGGTAACATGAGAAGTCGTTTGAAGATCTTGCAAACTTAATATGTTCAGGAACCGAGGGGCCCCCACCTCATCCACATACGGCCGAAAAAGATGCAGTAAGTGAACATTACTTACGACAGTACATGATAAATACTTGGCCAGGTGGGGGTGGAAGTGGGGTGGTAAACTGACACTTTCGGACTTTTTCGAGCTATTCAGAAATTTTAATACTTGGTACTTATTGAATAACTTCGTAAATACTTACGTTAGTACTTACGTAGTACTTGACAAGTACCATGGACAGGAACTTACGAAGTACTTACGTAGTACCAGCACAGGAACTTACGAAGTTCTAATAACATTTCCTCCGGCTCCCAACTATTGAAACTTTCTGGATAACCTTTCCATTTTATCAGATAATATTTCTTTCCTCTAATTTTTTTCGTCTTCAAAATTCGTTCTACTCTGTACAGCTCGTCGCGTTCGAAGGGCGCTCTGAAGTTCATCGGAGTAGAAAGTGCCGAGTATTTCCTCTCCATTCAGATCTTTTATTTTGTAAACTGGTGGTGTTCCTAGTCCAGCTGCGTACACAACTTTTGAAACTACGAAAATCTCCTCTGTCCAATTTGGTAAATATCCTTTCTTGAAAGTGGTCTTGTATTTTGTAATTCGGACCCGTTCTCCCGGCTTGAATTCAGGGTCAACTCCCCCGGCTGCCACTCAGGACCGAATAGTGTATAAAATGCCTGCCATCGTTCTCCTCTGTTACGTCCCTGGGTTTCATTTTGATACTTCCGTGAACGGTGTTGTTGTAATTCTCGAGAAGTTGTGGTAGAATGGGGAGCCAGGAACGTGTCTGTCTGTATGTGAAGTATTTCCACATCATCGTCTTAAGAGTACGATTAAAACGTTCAACAACGCTAGCTTTTTTGTCACTGTAGGTGTGAAACCAGTGAATTCCCACCTCCTCCAACCACCCCTGCATTTTTCGGTTCGTAAATTCCCGCCCCTCATCTGTCTGAAGTTTGTCGGGCCTTCTCCCGGATTTCTTAATCACGTCTTGTAGTGCCTGTAACGTATCATCAGCCGTTTTTGACTGTATCGGCCTGGCCCATGCATATTTGCTGAGCACATCGATTACTGTTAGCATGTATCGAATGTTTCGGTTCTCTTTTGCGAATGGTGAAGGGAATTCCACAAGATCCGCTTCCCACTGGGCGTCTATCGATGTTACAAAAACGCGCCGGCCCCTTCGGAACGCGCCACGAGTACGAGGGACCGGTTTATGAAGATTATAAGTTAGCTGAGTTTTTAACCAGTCCTGTACCTCTTTCTTAGTGACGTGGAGTCCGCTGGCCCGTGCTGCGTCATATAATTTTTGTACACCTCCAAAACCAGTTTTCGGGTTGTAATATAATTCTCTAAGAGTTCCTTCGGCTTCGGCTTCAGCTTCCATAATTGCTATATTATACGAAAAATTTTATGTCGTACGGATGCCGTAAATAAATACTAGTTTACTGAATGGCCTACTTTTCAATTGTCTGGCCAGGTCCGTGGCCTCCCGTTCTGACACCTCCATTCCATATTCTTTAATAATAGTTTTGTTGTCTGTCTTGCTCGGTGTGTAAAATAGTACTAACATCTGTATGTTTCCCTGAATGGTTTACTAATACTAGTATATTGTTGAGTCAGAACCCAGACAGATAGTCCGTCGTGTCTTGCGCTGAAACCAAGTTTGACTAAAACGTCACTGCGCTTCTTCATATCTTTGGACGCGGCGCAGTCGTCGAGTACTATTAAAGTGTTTGTACCGACCCATTCGTTACGTACGAAGGCTAGTGTATCATCCACAGCATCGAGTCCGACTGGAAACACAAACACATTGTCATCAGTGAAAATGAATCTTTTATTATACGTTTTATTGTTCATGAATGTCGGACAAATGAAAACTATATATTCGAATTTTCCTAGGTACGGACGGTGAGGAGATCCATTACATATTCCGTTTTGCCAGAATTTGTCGGTCCAGTTATAATCATGTTGAATGGTACAGTTGCATACATCGGATCTATATACTGTACATAAATGTAATGAATATTGCTAAAGATAACAAACCAATTTTACCATATTCATGAATAGGGTCTGCGCCGGTCACTGCTGCTGCCCGTTCCGAAGCGTTCCGAAGGGCCTTCGGGGACCGAGTCGTGTCATTGTGAGGTGACTCTCCGGGCTCGTCCTGCCACTTCACAGGATCCTCCCTCCCTTCCATCTCGTGTACAGCACTTTCTCGAACTTCCGTGTTTATATCACCGTTCACCCCGAAGGACATAGATTCTGTAGCGTATTGCAATTCATTATATAACCTGAGATCGCCGGGCCCGAAAGAATGACCATCTCAGACGGTAAGAGAAGTAATTTGGTGAGACTGCCATATCAAGTTTGACACAGTATTCATTATTGTGTCTTGATATCGCCTATAACTAATTACTTTGTCGGTATTGCGAATTTCATCTTCGAGGAGAACACCGAATTCTTTTCGGACTTGCTCTGCACTGCCAGTATCGCCCACTATGGTACTACGAATATTTGCTTGTGCGCCGAGTATGCAATATACGTAGGCTTCAAGGCTTTCATTCAGGCGAGCGAGACCGGCCTTTGTTAGTCCCGAGTCTCCTGTCAGAGGAATGAAACTATTGTATTGTCCCTCGATCCATCATTTCGGAAGAAATAGTAGTGCGGTCGGTCTTTGTCGGACAGTACATGTTTTTCTTTCCAAAAATGGTATGTGTATAGAAAACGCCTCCGTCGGCGGAGAGGAAAAAGTCCCGACCGTTGTATATCGCTTTTGGCTGTCGAACGGGACCACGATTAGTGTAATATTCATAACCATAACCAAGACCTTTATTTTGACCTTTTCGATAACGAAAGTCGGACTTCGTTGGACTTATATTTCCAAATTCTGTACAGAGAAGTTCATATTGGACGAGATTGTACGGATTGTCGCCCGCTTTGAAGGTGGGGGTATCGTCTGGAAGTGCAACGCCCATTTCGTGAAGGATACGACGTATTGTAAAGTATACATGGAAACGGCAGAATGATCGTATTTGGGGCGGAAATTTCTTATCAAAGAGATGGACGAATGATATACCACAACCAGTAGTGCTACACCATACGGCGAAATTCAGTTGCTGATCCCAGTATTTCATGTTTGGCCCGCCCAGCCAGACATTACTTTCTTTAGCTGATCGATGAGTGATTACGTTATCTTTAAATATATCCCGCGGGTGGAAAGTAAATTTATCTGTCGGCGTTACATATATTTCTATCATATTTCTAAGTCCATGAGAATAGGTTTTATTCCCCGTCCGGTTTGGAAGGGGGGGTATCAGCATGCTGTACTGTTGGTATGCTCGTCTTATTCAATTGAAAAGCAACTGGGAATAAGTCTGTACTCATTATTCGTGTTTCTATATACATATAGATTTAAATGGAGGAGAATTTTCCCGGAATCCCTGTCGGAATCCCTATCGGTACGGTTCTGTTAGGGGTACTAACATTCCAGACTATGTTAATACTTTATTTCGGATTCAGGTTTAACGAATTTTTTATTTTTTACTAAGAATAGATAACATACTGCAAACAATGGAGAATTTAATAAAGTCATCAGCAGCGGCAAATATGGCAGCGCATTCCGAAGGGGCTTCGGCGCCTTCGGTGCCTCGGACAATAATCGATCCATAATAGAGACAAAACGTGAAAAAATACTCTGTGTCATCGCAAGTGGTCAAAGTAAGTTATTTTTTGGTAAGGAGTTTACAGTTAGAGAAGTGGAAACTTGAAAGATGAATTCATAACACGAGCCTTTAAAGTCTATGAAGCGAAATACAGTTCTCTTATAAGTGATACCATCACTCAAAGTTTCATAGATCTAGGAGCCCGTGCAATCAGTCAAGTAGTTCCAATCGATGACCGAGATAACTATGCCACTGATCTTAAAAAGGATTTTATTTTAAACAGTGAAATAAAACGATTATCAGGACGGATAGCGTACACATGGGGGCCCGTGATTGCTCTAATTTCCACCGGTTTAATTACGGGTAAACATTTAAATTTTAAAAAAATCGGTTTAATATAGTACCTGAAATAAATGGATTCAACTTCGACGACTCAGCAAACGGCTCCGCTAGGGACTCCGTCAGAAGCCCGCCGACGGAGCCCACACCGCAAACGACTCCGTCAGGGACGACCTTCCCTACGCCACAGCGCAACATAGAGAAAGTGACGTTACCGCCGAAGCATCCAGGGAGAGTTGCTGCAGGGAAGAAATTAGCGGAATGGAACAGGCAAAACAAGGAGAAGAAACTAAAAGCAATGAAGGGGGAGGGAGGGAGGGGAGTGATGCGGTAGCGACAAACTGTATAAGCCTACCGCCTACAATGAAAGAACAGTGTGATAATAATTCACGCTGGTATAATAAATGTTATCTTGTTTTAGGAATTGTGGGAGTTTCATTGACTGCATTAGGGCTATATTGGGGGCGTGCTCGGCATACCCCCTGTCCCGTTAATCGATCGAGTTCAGATCGGAAAGGGGCTGCTCCCCAAAATAAGAAAGCGGAAAAAACAGAGCCAGTAGCGGCTCCGGGGCCAGCTCCTCTACATTGTATGAGATGGATTAACTCCCCATATTTTTTATTTTTATTTTTTATTTTATATACTAGTCAGCAATCATGGATACTAAAACAGTTGTAAACACAATGTACGATGGAATTGTAATCGCAGGACTTGCGATGGGATATCTTATGATCTCCAGCAATTTTTGAAGATGGATATGGGCGATCCAAGTCGACCAAATTTAATTCGATTGGCAAAATTAGGCGGTGCGACTGCTGCCGCGGTTGCGACCAAAGATCTCCTTGAACAGAAAAATATTATTCCTGCAGAACCTTATACTTCGTAATAATAATATTCATCGAACATTTATACTTAGTAATATATACATACAACGTACAACGATGATCATTTGGATTGAAAGCAAAACAGGTGAACCTGTTACTGTTAATTTTTACCCTTGCATTGACACGACACAGTTTACGAAGATAAGACTGCTAGAGTGTGGACTATATAATTCATGGCATAACATAACATCGACGAATAATGTAATAAAATATCAAGAAGGTGACCAACCGAAGAAGACTAAATCAATACGTCCAGGTAACTACAATATCGATACGTTAAATAAAGCAATCGGGTTGAAGCAAAAAATTAATTTTGAAAAACATCTGCCGACAAACCATGTTTATCTAACTTTGGCTAAAGATATTAAAGTCTATTTCAATGCCACAGGTAGCTTCGCCAACGTCGTCGGCTTTTCAGATAAACCTGAGGACAACCCAGTTATAAAAAGTACTATGAGTCCGAAGAAAGTGGATTTCTTAACAGTCACTAAATATATAGTTCATTCAGATGTAGTCGATGTTACTGGAAATTATGTTTCATTTGGCTCCGGAGGATACATACAGGGGAAAGTATCGAACTGTTTACAAATACTTCCCATCCGGGATACGAGAGAAATAAGTGAAAAGGTTACTTACGATTTTAAAAACGGAGCAATTTCTATGCCATTGAGAAAAGGGGGAGATTACATGAATTCAATTCGTATCTGGATAACGGATCAGGATGGGAACATGATCGATTTCAATAACTGGCCAATTAGCTTTTGTATTGAATTATTGTAGTCGTTCCGCCTACCGGTGTAACATAAACCATCCCACGACTAATCCTCCAGCAATATAGATCATCTCATATTTCTTTTGCTCAGGGCTGGGTTGATAATAATCTGAGAATTGCGCTAACGCTTGCGCTGGACTTGACGTAGAGTTGCTTTGCACCGCTTCTGCTTCTTCCAGGATTTCTGCATCTGTATCTCTTAATTCTGCCGCAGCATGTGCATCCTTTGCCTGATTTTCTCTTTCCCAGTCAGCCTGTAGTAATCTTTTTTCTGACCAGACGTTGCGATCATGTTCAAATTTTTCTAATGCTTTATCATGTCGAACTTTCTCTTCAATAAGAGCCTCACCATTCCCAGAAAGCTTTTGTCCGATAATATTTCCTCCTGTGAATGCTGTTGCATTTAATACAGCACCGAGAACTGTCATTCCTATAGCTGAAGCCATGACTGTGTATTGTATATTACAAGGTATTATTTAATTTTCACTGTATATAGGTCCCTACGGAGTATGTCTGATCCAAGTGGCTTCGGTCTAGGTACAATTCGTATGCAAAATCTTGAGCTTGAAGATCTGAGTGATGTTAAAGTTAACAATAATACTAAGATGGCTGCTAATCATAATAAGGATTACGTCCTTCGTTATAAAGACCGCGAAAAATATTTCGTTTTAGCCAATGCCGCGGCGCCACCCCACGAGCATGCTGTAGAATTTTCCGAACTTAAAGACATTGATGAAACTGTAATTGACGCCACAAAGGCTTCGAATGATTCTACTCCTTTTGCTCTGACATGGGATTCGGCTAGTCAGAAATTCATGCCTTATAATGTGCCGCGTAACATCTTAGATATATTGGGTAGTGAAATTGCAGGAGGTGTTGCTGAACCACCAGGAACTCCGAATGTGATTTATTTTGATAGCAATGTAAACAAATATAAGTTGCTAGATTTTCGTAGTTGGCTTACTCCTACGAATCCATACATTGCACTTCTTGGTATACCGATTCACCTTAAAATTAGTCCTCTTAATACAATAATGAAGGCAGATAATACACTAAGAAGGTGGATAAACGAGGGGGAGAATTATTGCTCGTATACAGCTAGCGGAGTTCCAGTTAGATTATTTTGGGACACAACTTTAAAGAAACTGGGTCTGAAAAGTGTCGGTGATGAGGCAGCTGTTCTCACTTTACAGACAACAAATCAACAGATGACTGATAATATGAAAATACTTCAACATGGTACAGTTCTCATTAGGTGTGTAAAGTTAGCTACTGGAGATGAATTTGACGATTTGGTTGGATATTATGCTATGAAAACAGATAACAGAACAACTTGTGATATTATCATAAGTATTGATAAAGATCGGGGAGGGGAAATGAGTATTGAATGTTTTGTTGGTGGGAATAGAATAGAGAACGACTTAGGAACTACATTTGTACGTAGAGATAAAAGAGTGAACACTTTAGATATCAGTACCATTCATCTGAAACGTCTCATTTTGTTTGAAGTAATGGTCTTCCGTCATATTTTAAGTTCAGAGGAAATTACTAAAATTTTATCTATCGGTGAACAAGTTCGCACCGATAGGAACTCCGAGTTCAACATCAGCTAGACTCCGCGACCGGCCGGACTGACAACGGGGCTCCTTTATATAGGCTAGTTTGATGATGATGACTCACACGGAATTTCCCGTACATGTATAAACATGCTCAGAAGGGAATTTCCCGCTTAGTTCAGGCTGCGCCAAACCCCTGTTGCGCATGCGTGAGTTCGTATATAGGTCAGGGTCACACTTTAGTTACATGGATGGTTAAATTTTCCTTCGCTTCTGTAGATAAATGAATAAAATGGGTGTAAAATTCTTATTTTGTCCTGGAGGTCAAATATTCCTTACTACTAAGGATATATATTTAGGATGCCAGAGACTTGGAGAATTTAGAGCTGCAAGTTTTAACTTAAGGGAAAAAGATGAGCCAGGGATGTACAGAGTGATCAAGTAATATCAAGTCCAGATGCCTCATTTTGATTGGTTGATGGTTTTCACAGATGTTTGCAAGTTTACCCACATTTGACGAAGTGTTCAAAAATTGAAGATGATGAAACTATATGAAAATTGAAAATTAGCAGAAATTCAATTTCCTTTCTTGTTGTTTGAAGTTGCAAATTTGTTCATTGGTTTGCTTAAATTTTCCACGGATTAATGTAGCATTGAAGATGTATCTTCTGACTTCCAGGTGTTAATATGAGCAGGTGTTATTGTAGTTGAGAAAACAATGTTTAGTTATTTGTTAAATGAATCATTCTTACTAAATTACAAGTTTAAGCCTAGTAACTTAAGGGGCCTAACCCTTGGCAAATCATGCTGAATGATTAACCATTTCTTGAGTATGTTGTCAAGGAGGAAAAAATTGCCCTTGACTATGGTAGCTCAAGATACAAAGTAAATCACTGTGCATTGTAAATTGCTGATTTTCATCCACAGAAATAAATTTTGTTATGCACTTTACCGATTGTGTATATAGCATTTATTTGCCCCGATGATTATATGTTAACTTGTGGATTGACAACCACAACCAAGTTCAAATTTTATATGGTACATTAGAAGTTGATTTCTCAGTCTCATTTCTGACAAGCAGTTCTCTGACCTGAAGCGCTTAGGGACCATTGATCTTAACTGTGTGTGCACAAATTTGAACAAAGTAAACAGTAAACAGTGCCGCACTTGAAAGGATGCCCATATAGAAATTATAAGATGCTGGATTTGGTGCATTGACATGTCCCAGTCCTCCACGAAAGAAATATGTCATTTCCCTATTATACACTGCACTTGATGGACTACATTTTTGGACACCATAGAGCAGTGCCAGGTGTCCCATGTCGCCACAATATGTGTGTTTCCATGTGTCCCATCTTTAGACGGATATTGTTCCACTCATTACTTCAGAATCCTTTGGTCCAATGTCATGCAACTTGGTATTAAGCATTATCATGATAAGTTCAAGAACTAACTAGAAAGCATTTGCAAGCAAAAGCGAAGTTCCAGAGACCAGAGCAGCGGAAGAAACAAGAGAATGTGTGACAAAGATGGGTGCAGAATGAAAGAGTGCTTTGGATTTTAATATTCAGGGCTGATAGCAGTAAACACCATAATACAACTAAAAGCAAGGCAGTCCGGGGAATTACAGTACACAGATTACAAATGCCTACATGTACGGTAAAAACGCAACAGATACATACGGGGGCGACAACGCACGGAAATGTTTATCAGACGACATTCTCGTGAGCCAGAGCAATAATTTTCGCTCCGCTGACCTACCCAAAATCAATCGCTTGACGGGTAGCGCTGAGTTGTTGCCGTAAAGAGGCGTGTCATTTACGACGATGATCAGACGAGAGGAAACATCGGACCTCGGCCGTTGAAATTGAGCCACATGCATTTTCATTTGATTAAAAGCACAGACTAAAACAATTTTCATTGCTATGTCGCTGTTTTCACAAGATACTGACCATTTGATCTTGGAAAGTTGAGTTGCTTTTACGTGCAGCCAACGCATGCCGGTGCGTGACAGACAGTATGTTCACTATGAACATGATGAATGCCTAGCTCTGCATGGCAGGGCTGTGTGTTACCGGCGTTAAACGGCCTCCCACCACAGCCCCGCAAACCGCTGGTGGCTCCTCAGAAATACGGCGGGCAGTTTCTCCGCCAAAACAGCTGATTTTGAGTCCAAATTTTGCATTGATCATCGTTTTCGAGCACACCCACCTCGCCTAGGTACACGATGTGCCCAGCCGCGCTTGTAAACTTAGGGAAAGGCTACTTTTGTCTCTGTGTGCGGAGCGAGGCGATCGATACGCCGCCATGTTGTCTCATGAGCATTCGGGCGAAACAGTATAGCGCCACGTACGGCGAGTATTTAGAGAAAAATAAAATCAAAAGCAACAAAAAACAAAGCGAAAGAAAGCTAGAATTATTAATAACTGAACGCAATATGATAGTTGAGCAATGCCAAATAAAAAATAAATAAATAAACAAACAAGAAATGCCCGTAAAACCCGTCCGAGCTGAGCGATGACGTCATAAGCGTGTCGCAATGCATTCTGGGTAATTAAGGTAAAATTTGTGTATAGCATGTTCTATGGTAGTAAAACCGGAAATAGAGAAAGAAAGAAAGAAAGAAAGAAAGAAAGAAAGAAAGAAAGAAGGAAAGTGAGCAAAAACTAACAGTTCCAGAGCTGGTCTCTGGAACTAATTAAGAGTTTGGTGAGTGTGCATTGTCAATTGCTCACTTGAATATTTAATGAATTTCAATAACTAGCCATATCACAAGAAAAGAATTACTCAACCAAAGTCAATGCTACTATGCTAAAAAAATTAATGGGCAAGGCAAAGTTGGTGAGATTTTGTGCAGATTTTGATTTTACTTCAAGTGTAAGTAAAGTGTGTTTATTTGATGAATCTAAATGCAAATAGAGGTAGGATCAAAAATTCATTTTGAAAACGGGTACAAGTAAATTGACTATGGGTCTTGTGAAAATTTGAACAGCAACAAAACTGCTGTTTGAAAAGTATGAGTAGCAGCACAATACTTGATGACAGGAATGAGCCATCTCAATGCAATTTTTGTCAAATACACAATTCAGGGTGTGTGTGAATATTACAATAAAGAAGCAGTACAGAATTTGTTGAAAGATTAGTTTAATATCAGTTAATAAAACAGTCTGACAAACTGACTTTCAGTCTTGTATGACATGAAGAAATGTCATCAATATTTCAAAGTGTTAATATATTTTGTGAAAATCAAACTTCTAAACCAAATGAGTTAGGGGAATTGACACGCTGACGATATCTCAAGTCCACATAGCAGTGCTGATGACAAGTCGTCTGCGAGTAGCTTGTCTACAATTTGACAATTTGGTGAATAGACTAATAAAACATAACAAATACTGATGCCAATAAGCTATACAGAGAACAGCTTGCCCAAGTGTTTCTTGAGCTTTCCTTTGTTACCGGTATTTTGAGAAACAATCATGGTGAAGTGATTGGAATTAGCCCATTGGATTGAAAGTTAACCTGTTAACTCACTCTCACTCAGTTGTTTCAATGAAAGAAAGAACTGCCCGTTCAAAGATTCTGTTATTTCCGTTAAAAGTTCACTGAAAATGACCTGGAAGGGTGGATTACATCGTTTGAATCTTGTTCACAAGAGAGAATTTTTTCTTCATCATCACGAAGGGGATCAATACCAAAATATCATTCACGTGAGAGACGACCTCCATCCTCTTCATACAGTCGGACTGCGTCTTCAATGGAAGGAATCAGGTCTTCAGGCCAACATGCAGTTTGATCATTTGATGTCACCAACAATTCGGGAACTCGAGATTGGATGCCTATAGAAATATTCACATACAATATAAATCAGGATGAATTTTCATAGTACATGGGCATTAAAACCAACAGCGATTTGTAAATCATACATGCTGCAATGTTGTAAATTTTATTCATTTATTCAAATTATTCATTTGCAAATAAATATCAACTTCGCAGGTCATCTTCATGTACTCTAACCACAACCTGTGGCGCAACACGCAACATTGCGCCATGAAACGGACACAATAATTTTCTATAGGCCACGGCGCCAGTTGGACGATGCTATGAATGATAGGGGTGGCAGCATGGCAGTCTATGGCAATTTTTTCAATGTAGCACAGAATAACAACCAATTATTTGTCAACTTGACAGAAAATGTCTGATGTTAGGCATAAATTATGAATATAAGTTTATGAAATCGAATTCAGGACGATCGGTGCTTGGTGATCTCAGTTTTTAAAGTGAACCAATTCCTGCTCTGGCCTTCGTTCAGTGGTTACCGAGAAGCAACATCAGACAATGTCAGTCATGTGCACTGCACCTTTCAGTGACCTTTCAAGAGTGCCAGGTTTTACAAGCAACGTCTGTCGCTCTAAACTAAAATATATCGTTATCATTGTCCATTTATACCACATAACGAGAATAAAAATATTGGGCATGATGTCCGTGGTTTCATTTCAAACTTCAAGCTTTGTATGCATGAAAAGAACGGTAAAATGTCGGGCACTTGTCTTCAAAACTTCGCATCTTTGCAAGAAACTGATGGTCAATCAGTGATATTAGGGACTGGGTCATGTCATTGTTTTCTTTACCAGAAAGTCGCGATGAAATGTTACCCTGGTAACACAGCATGTTGGTAAACATGTTTGTTAGAGATGGAGATATGTGGATACACTATCCAATCATACGATCTCTAAAAGTTGGGAGGCAATTCATACTAAAAGTCAAAGCCGCAAAGACAAAATAAAATCTTGTCGGCTGATAATTTTAGTTTTTTGCGCCAAGATACGATTAGACTGTTCTTACCGCATCATTTTGAAGTTGATGGGCATGCCCCATTTTGCAACGTGTACAGTGTATCAAGCGTAATGTCTAGATTCCGCTGGCGCAATGTTGCGTATTGCGCCACAGATTGAACGGATCACTGAAAGCCCTGCGTAAGGGCGACATTTTTTATTTTTACCTCCCATTTGCCATACATATATGGCAGTGGGAGGTTATATGGTTGAAAAAAGTCTGTATGTGAGATGTCTGTCTGTATGTATGTATGTATGTATGTATGTATGGATGTCTGTCCGTCCAACGCAAAAACTCAAAACCGCTAAACGTATTGAGCTGATTTTTGGTGTAGTGATGCCATATATGATGTAGATGTGCCGTTGTTAAAATGAACTTTTTAGTCCCATAGATATGCAAATGAGGTAGAAAAAACAGCGAAATTGGTCAAAAATCAATAACTCAGGAACTACTCATCTGATCAGTGTCATATTGGGGTTTTAGGTACCTTGGGCCCAACTCATTTAAACATATAGATTTGATGTCAACACTGCATGAAAACCCAATAATTCAGATAAATTCTCATTAATGAGTTGCCTGTATTATAGTATAATACACGTGAATTCACATGAATCCACATGAATACAGGCTTGCTGAATACAAAAAATGGATTCATGAATGTATTCATCTGTATATGCACTCTTCAGCTAAAATACAGGCAATAATTCATGTTAATACAGTAAGTATAATAGGGTTTTATGCAGTGCAATATTTGATGCTTTCTATTTAAATGATTTTTTCTCTTTTTTTGGCATTTTAGTAAAAAATCTTTTCCTCTTGAACCAATGGTTGGATCGCTTTAAAAATTGGCGTGCAGGTACCTTGTGAAAACTCAAAATAGAATTCATCAAAATTATGGCACAATTTGCATATTTGTATTTTTAGGCAATTTTTGCCATATTTGGTTAAAAAAATCTTCTTTGTAACTGTGTATGCCATTACTTTATAATTAAGTGTGCAGGTTCCTAGGAATGACCTTAAAGGCGGAGCCTCCCTTTAAAAGGGCGCCAACCTATGGCGGCGTTCACTGTGTAAGTGGACACCAAACAGGCAACATGAGGGCACACGCTCCAGAAAATGCCACTTTTTAGTTTTTTCCGACCGCAAAAACGCTGACAGACTGCCAAGCGGTCAGCATGAAGCTGCTGCTGATCAAACTCTGTGGTTATATTTAAATTCTAACGTGACTGGAAGACGTTTTTTAAGGAAATTCGAGTGTGGTGCTGGGGAATAAATGACCATTTGCAATTTGAACCGACCGTCAATCACACGGTTATATAAGCTCTATTTGCAGGATTAGCAAAATGTGACAAAAGATTGAAATCAGTTTGTGTAATTAATGTAATAGAAATCAAACATCGTACTGGCCATGTGTTTGACTAGGAGGAGAACTCCACTAATGCGAAAACCTGGGATTGAAAAGTGCCGCTTTAAGAATATCACTCTTTGAACTCAAGCTGAAATTTGCAAATTTTGTGGTACTTTTTGTCATGCTTTCAAATTTGGTACACAGGTAAAATGTAGTAGGTCATTCATTCAAAGTCAAGTACTGCCTGTGTGAATGAGCAGATTATGATTGTGCTGTTCCAGGCTGAGGTGCTATTTATAGGAATGATGCAATGTTAGACGGTAATTGATGTTTTAACTGAATTTGACTTACATTATATGTAACTCTTGTACTGTATAAACCCTATTAATTCACCCAGAAAAAAATAATTAATATGATTTTAAATAATTGAATTAATGAGGATATCAACAAAGCCAAAATAATTTTAGTGTAGAATTATTACAATGTTCAACTTTTTTGACAGTTCATAGTGAAATGCTTACCATCTTGGAGGATTAAAACATGTAAAGGCAACTTTCCTGAATCCCAACTTTGACATATTCTGAACCGTCGTATATTGTGCTCTGTATGTTATCTAAAAGAAATTGCTCATAATAGTTTGTCATGATAGGTTGGTCAAATAAATAGAGATAGAGAAAGTTCCAATTTCCCTTTATGGTTGACTTGGTAAGGATAAAATAAAATTACTTTTTGAGGAAAAAAATAGAGTGATCGATTAAAAGAGTGGTCAGAGTGATAGGGTTTTTATGGTAAAGCTGGACTGTAAGATTCCTCGTGCTATTTATAGCAATTATGCAATCTGTGTAAACAGTGCAATGAAAGTGTTACATGATTCCTTATAATGCGTTTGATGACCTTGAATTTCTTAAGTTGCAAACATTTGTCTCTTCTGTGTGCTTTCTCTGAGTACGTACAGGCTCAACTTATTCAACAGAACTTACTTGCAATGTTATTTTGAAAGTTAAAATGTGCTTGGTTAATAGGATGAAATACTGATAAAGATAACCAGCTGAAGATTCTTTATAACCTGACAGATATGCTGTTTTTTATGATGTAAATGTTGATAAGCAAGTCTTGTTTACTTTAATTAGAATGTAATTAACTCTCATTTATATTATTATAAGCAGTAGTATCAAGTTGATCAAGCTAATATTGACAAGTTGGTAGGCTGTTGGAGGTTAAAAGCTGTAAAAATAAATGTATGCATGTCTATCTGTTTGTCTGTCTGTAGACCCGCGTTTTTTGGAGGGTCTATGGTCTGTCTGTATGTATGTATGTATGTATGTATGTATGTATGTATGTATGTATGCAGTGTTCTCACCAGAAAAAAAATTTTGTGGGACATTTTGTCCCGCTGACCAAAAAAAAGCGGGACAACGGATGATTTTTGTGAGACAATATATAAATATGTTAAAAAAGTCAAACTGCAAATACGAACCTTATTCTATGCATGGAAAAAATAAAGGACTCAACAACTCATTCAACTTAACAACTTTTTTGTAAACATTCGGTGAAAATATCAACTGATATTGAATATCAGTGCCTTTTAATGAAAAGTCTATGGGACTTTCGTTCTTTCCAGTGTGAAAGTCCATTTCGGGGCCCTCTACAATAACAGTAGTTGCTGGAGTGTCCAGTTGTTCAGCTCCCAGTTGATTCCTGTTATGAGTTACTTTTTTTTCGCACACTAAACCCCCTTTCACAACCAGCAGAAGGAATAGGCCAAGTCAGCATTTATTTAGATCAGGAAACATATCCCTATGATGTTTGTAAACAATCATCAACTTTTGACGTGAAATTTTGGTCGCCAGCCAAGGCTACAAATTTTGTAATTGATTGAAGCATGGAAAAAAGACGCCAATGTTCTCACGTATAAGTTCGCCTGGAATAATATACTTTATATCACATGCGCAAGCCAAGAATTGATAATTGTTTGCATAATAAGAGAACTTTCCTCCAACTATTCCACATTTAAACCTCGGAACTACTTTTGGAATAATATCATCAATCGGCAGTGGGCCAGTTGTCGATCATTTCCAGTCGTAGGTACTAGGTCACGTGGGCGAGGAACGGAGCAAATGCCTGATAACATCACACAACACGTATCTCCCGTGAAGTTTATACATGATTCCAAACATAGCAAAGACCTCAGACAAAGTTGCGTTATTTTTCGAGAACAAAAATTCACGGAATCTCAACGGCACGAACACTATAACGTCGTTCCCGTCAAGACCCTGGTTGCCATGCGGAACTCACAGTATAATGCTACCAGCTTCGAGTTCGTTGTTTTCGAAAAATGTTCATGTAATTCCTTAGGGATATACAAGCTTTACATTCTTGTGTTTTCGTAGTTCGGATTATCGTTGTCGTAGCCTATGAAATATTTATCGTGCCCATGACGCCTCCAGCTTCCGCGAATTCCGTGGACATGTACCGGTATGCATGCAAGGCGAACACCACGTCCAGTGCGTCAGACTACCACAGTCTCGTGTGGTTCAATACACGACGGCCGCTTGTGTGGTATACGTAATGATAATGCATCCACACATCGGCCATCATGTATCGAATCACAAGTGACTGTGGCTTAAGTACGCCCTCTGACGGGTATTGCCTCCAGATTGCCTCGGTTTCAACCAGGAAGTGTAATTACTCGCGTCAATCATTTACGTCCATGGTGAGAAGTATTGGCTGTATGATACGGCCGGCCGCGCCGTACGGCTGGCATCACGAAAGTTTATAATTTCAAAGGCGCGCCACTATTGGCGCGCACGCCCAAGAAATCCGCGACAAAACAGAAAAATACGCGAGAATGTCGCGGAATCGCGGCCTGGTGAGAACGCTGTGTATGTTAGTTATTATGTGCGGATGTATGTCTGTCAACATTAAAAACTCCTAAATCGCAGCACCTACCATCTTAGTATTTGGTGGACAGGTGCATCGAGGTGTGGAGATGTGAATTTGTTGAAATAAACATGTCAAAGTCAAAAATATGCAAATGAAGGGAAAAAAGGAAAAATCCTGCAAATTGCTGAAACTTTGTAACCACTGGCCAGATTTGGTTGAAACTTGGTATGCAGGCTCTTTATAGTGACTTAAGTTACATTTCTTCAAATTGTGGTGAAATTTTGAAAGTTGTATTTTTTAGGCGATTTTCCCGTTTTTTTGTCAAAAAATCTTTTCTGAAAGCACTCATCCCATTGCCTTGAAAACTTGTATGTATGATCCTAGGGTTGACCTTTGTCGGATTTGTTCAAGTTGTGGTGAAATTTCATAATTGTATTTTTGGGCAATTTTTCCCATTTTTTGTCAAAAAATCATTTTCTCCCAAAGTATTTGTTGGATTGCTGTAAAACACGATAGTCTTGATCATAGGGTTGTTTTCTGTCAGACTTGTAAAAGTCATTATGAGATGGAGCATTTCATATTGCTGGGGTATAAGATTGATTTGGACTTGCAATGGAATTTTCTTAGTCAACCTGTAAGAATGCAATGTCATGTGTGTACTAGTAGTTAGTATCGCTGCAAAATGGGAGGACAGTGTCATTGACACTATTTTTGTGTTTCTCATCTCCCGACCGATCGTAAATTTCAGCTCAGACATGAAAATGAAAAAAAAAAATTATTTGCCCGGCTCTGAGGCCATCATCCTAGCAACAGCACCACCCTCATCAAATTGTGAGATTGCAGCGACTCAGACTGAAAGGACAGAGAGCACAGAACACTGAACTGAAAGACAAGAAATTGAAGTGACTGAATGGACAGAACAGTGAACTAAAACAAATTACCCCTTTTTTGTACTTAAAAATTGTAGAGACTGAATGGACAGAACATTGAACCTGAAACAAATACAGGTTTTTTTTGGTACTTTTTTTTATTTATTGCGACCGCCCGGCCTGCCCAGGTATTCCTCTGGAGATGAGAAACAAAAAAAATACAAGGGACCTAGAGGCCGATATAGCTCCGCTGTGTTTATGCTCATTCAGTGGCCAGAAAAAAGTGGCTAAAAGAGCTGCAAAAATACACAATTGAAGATTTCATCATAATTTGAATATATCACATCGGATCATCCCTAAGAACATGTCAACCAAAGCTATCTGACAAGTAGTTTTTTGAGAATAAAATTTTCTGACCAAAAATGGCAAAAATTGCCCCAAAATAAAAATTGCAGATTTCACCATAATTTTAATATATCATATATTACAATAATCCCTTGGAAACTGTATACCAAATATCAAAGCTATCGACTTGCAGTTTTTGAGAAACAAATTTTTTGACCAAAATGGCAAAAATTGCCCCAAAAATACAAAATTGCAGATTTCATCATAATTTCAAAATATCACATTAAGTTCATCTGTAGGAACCTGCATATCGCATTTCAAAGCTATCAGACCAGTACTTTTTCAGAAACACATTTTTTGATTGAAAAACGCAAAAATTGCCCAAAAAATACAAAATAACAGATTCATCAGAAATTCAATATATATACTAAGTTCATATAGGAACCTGTATACCAAGTTTCAAAGTAATCAGACCAGTACTTTTTGAGAAATACATTTTTTGACCAAAATTGGCAAAAATTGCCTTAAAATTGCAAATTTGCATATTTCTGCACAACTTGAACAAATCTAAAATAGATCATCCCTAGGGACCTATGTATTAAATATCAAAGCAATCTGACCAGTAGGTTTGAAGAAGATTTTTAAAGATTTTTTTAACCAAAAACGACAAAATTGCCTTAAAAATACAAATATGCAAATTTCACCACAATTTGAACAAATCTGACTGAAGTCACCGCAAGTAAACTGCATTTCAAATGTCAACGCAATCGGACGAGCGATTTTAGAAAAGATTTTTTTTACCAAAAACAGCAAAAAATGCCCCCAAAATAGAAATATGCAAATTTCACCACGATTTGAACAAACTTAAGTGAGGTCACCCCAAGTGAACTGCATATAAAATTCAAAGCAATTGGACCTGGGTTTCATAGGAGAAGGCAATTGTTGACGGACGACGATGGACGACTACGGAAAATCAACCTATTTGATAAGCTCCGCGTCGCTGACAGCGGAGCTAAAAAGGTCACCCTAATGGATAGATTATAAAACCGAGTGATGCCATGGTGGAATCGATCGAATTTATACCTTTGTCTAGCTAGCTTCAAGCTGCAAATTCTACTATCTAAACACGTTCAGAAGGTTATTCCTTATATTCCAACTATTTATTATGTCGTATTACTCACAATAAACGTGTAGGCCATAATGATTCTGAAGCCGGCAAACAGCACTTTAGCAGATTCCAATTCTAGTTAGAATGTAGACTGGCCATCCAGACCTGAAACAAATTAAAGTTTACGTACCTTCCAGAGGGTGGTTATTCCATGCCTGCACCATTCGAGTCAGTCTGACCGATGCTACGCTACATGCTATGAAAGATACGCAGAACTTGGTGGCGTCATCGTACATATTTATCACCACTCGGTGCTGCATATTTATCAACGCCATCTTGATTGTATAGTTAAAACGCTGGTTGACTTCGGGCCACAGTCTTTCTACCTGCAGGTTTTCTCGGGAGCGACTTTGAATGACCGGTGGACACGCCCGTAATGTTCTATTCTCCCTCAGTAACCTCTGAACAAAATTGATGACGCAAAATTTCTTACCATGATCTAATTGTAATACATCCCACAAGCCATCTCTCAGTAAAATATTGCGATAGATTTTGTATATGGCGATTGGATTTTTAACAGGCATAGTCTCATGTCCAACGATTTTCCAGCTGTAGCCGTCAATAAATATGTTGGCGTGACTCCGAACATCACCAGCTTTTCATTCTGATCAACATGTAACTTGTTTCCGTAATATGAGGCGTGGTAGGGTATCAGATTGGTTCGTCGTACTAAATCGTTTCTGCGACTTTCATGGTAGTTTGGTGCGCTTCTCTTTAAGTCTCCGGCGTCCTACGTATATGCCCTTGGATGCCAAATACCCCCTTATAGTTTTTAAACCGTATGCCGGCCCAACTTCATGAACTGCATCCGTTACAATCCGATCCAAATCTTGACCTTGAAGGCGTTTGATATCATGTTTAAGACGGTATCGTCTTACACTTCGTTCAGAGATACCACTCGCACTGGGCAACATATTTTGGTGATGAAGACTTATTTTGCGGTGACTTCTTCCCTCATCAACCATTTCTTGAATTTCTTGCGGCTGAACGCACCGATTTAAATTCATTGCCCGAAGTACATGTACTCTTCCAACCAAAGAACAGTGTTTGCGTCTCTTCCAGTATATCCATGTGGGGCGTGGGACAATGTTATTCCCGCTAATTTTAGAATTGTATTGTGCCAATTATCGTTACCAAGCCCTGCCCCCAGTACATTTGGTCACACTGAGACAAATGTTACACCTTTATTACAATTCGATACAGTTATTTCCGCCAAAAAGATACTGGGCCACACCCCAAATGAAATGAGAAAATTGGACATTTGGTATATTGGAAATCGAAAAAACAGAAATATGTATTGTGGGAAATAAAGTTTGTCAGAGGGAAATTTGAATGGCCGCTAATGTGCCATCCTCACGGCTATTTCCTATATTTCGATCTCAGCCCAAAGATTTTAAATTTAGAAATAGGCCTAAAAGTTAATAATCAAAATGATAAAACCATTTGAAAATTGAAAATTAGCTCCATTTCGATTTTCTTTTTTGAAAATGCAAATTGGTTTATTGGTTGGCCGAAATGTGCCACGGATTTGCTAGTCACCTTAACTCACCTAAAATGCCCAGTCCCCCTATGGTTCACCGTTTTAGCCATATAAGCTTTTGATATTGCCATATGAGTAAAAGAGGCGGTGTAGCTATATGTAGTAGCCGCTGAATACTCACGGCATTCACCGACCTTGGGCTAGTCACAGAGTTTAGACTTTTTCTATGAATCTTAGGGACTATTTTCGTCCACATATACATGTAAATAAATATGTGCGGCACAAAAAACCTGCATGTGATTTATAACGAGATGTGACTTTTGTCCAGGTATAGTTCTTCTACACAAAGTCTATAAATACTAACATCATTGCGTTGAAAGCTGTTGTGATTAGTATTCTACACAATCACCAACTTGATACTCTTCACAGTTAGCCTTTTGTGTCCCAACATACAGTTTGTGATCATATTCGAATCACTGTTTACAAACATGCCCAAGTCAAGAAATGTGTTTGTGTGTGTGGGGAGATGACATGTACCGTTACGGTATTAGGCTGTTTGAGTGTATTGAGTCATACCGTCTATTGTAGTTTGCTCTTTGAAAGTGAAAGTCAAACTTTAGCTAAAATTTTCCTCCCTCGAACTTTAAATTATATTTTTGTCAAATCAAGAAGAAAAATCAGGGGTCATCGTGCCCAGCTACCAAAGTTTGAAACGGGCACCATCTAGTATGCATTTTAGCAAAACTATTATGAAAAGTTTTTTTACTCCGAGAGTTTTAAAACAATCCCTACACGTGCTAGATCAGAAAAGAACTGTAGAATTTGAAAGTATGTGTCTATCTGTCCTAGAAGCACAATCTTAGTAAGTAAGGTTTCTTTTTTGGCAGGGAAACTCACAAGTAAGGTCAGACACATTCACACAGTTTTGTGGAATCAGATATATGATAGATTTTGGAATTCTTCCCTTGACAATAGTGATTAGAAATTCAAGGGTTGTACCAATATTTGTAGACATTTGGGCAAAGATTTCGAAACACATATATTCAAAAATAAATACATGACTTCAAAATAATATCATGACCCATTGAAAGAAATATTTTGAGAGGGAAACATTCTCAATTTTTCATTCTATCAAGGTTCTTCAGAACGCAAACTATGGAACCTTGCTGAAAAATTAGATGTAACATAGAAGTACAAAGAAAAAAATAAAAAAATAAGTGAAAAGAGAGTGTCCAAAAGGGTCTCACTCTCTGACTACGTTCATAGGGATTCGTTTGATGACTATAATAATGACAATGATGGTGATGTAGTTTTAGACCTACTGACACAAAGCAAAAATATGCAAAACAAAGATAGGAAAGACCATAACAAAAAGCAAGTGAAGGGAAGTTTCTCTCCGTTTTATTTGTTTGTCAGATTTATTTGGTGATTATGGCATAGCTATAATCATGGTTGACGTTGGGGGAAGGACACAGAGAACGAGACTGGGACCATGGGCCCGCAATTAGGTCACCGCCCGTATAGGTCACCTTCTTGTTCTTATGACTGTGACGCTTTGTGTACTCTAGACATAACCTAATCCGCCACCTCCTTCCTGAATCACTGTTTTCTTATCCACTTGCGTCACCTCAGACGAGTCATTATACCCGCATATCCGAGTGCAATCAACCCCGCATATCAGCCATTTTAACTTTGCCACGCTTGTTTGCCCTGCAAAACTCCCACCCACCTTCAACTAAGACAAAAAAAAGGTTTGGCCCATTTTGGTGATGTTTTCATCCGCAAGACACCGAATATCTGTCAGCTAAGGGATAAAAAAAACCCCTGAAAGTTGCCGATGAGTTTGTTCCCGCTTAATCGTAATTTCACTTCCGCATTCACCAATTTTACACTTTTTCTTCCTATATTACAGAGGCTAAACAACAAAAGAAGGCTGTGGCAGCAGCAAGGGTTGAAGCTGCTGATCTTTCAGCACAGTCACCGCGCGATGTCATTCGAGGCTACAAACAGCGATGGTACAGCCAGTCCTAGGCTTGATCCCCTGTTACATTGGTGGTTACCATGAGAGTCACATGAGTCACATGAGAGGAAGTGATATTGACCCCCTACTAGTTACAACAATTTTGAGTCATCACAGAGTACCAAAAATAGACTGCCCCCATATGACAATGGTAGTACGGGTAGTACAGCCCAGATGATGACTTTATTTAGACATACTGACTCCCCTGGTGGCACAACATCATCATTTCAAGACATGACCCTCCTGCTAGCAACATTGGTGGCACCGTACACACTAGCTCAGAATTATTTCAGACATGTGCCCCTTGGTGGTGATGCAGCACACAGTTACTTTAAAGGGAACCCCACGCTTTAAAGTAAGATTTGTTGTGGTACAGTTACCGGTAGTTACTCAAACAATGACCCCCCTGTAGTGACATTACAGCACAAAGTTACACTAGCACTTCAATCTCCTTCTGGTGCACATGTGGTACTGCTCAGATTAGTTACAATTCTACTGGTGGTAATGTTGGTGGTGGTACATGTGCATCCAGTACTATGAACCTGCATGCTTGTGACAACAGTTGTGGTACATCGAGTTACAGTCATGAATACCCTGCAAATTACAATGGTTGTGGTAGTACAGAGCAGACGTCAACTTCCTTTAGTAGGGAACTCCAAACAAGTAGCATATTTATAGCACCTCATTTGGCTCACCATTGACATCTGCTGTGTCTACTATAAATGGCGACAGTGAAAATTACAGCTATGCACTCAGAGAAACCAACAGAAGGTTAACCAGAGACCTGGAATACCTTCAAGCGGAATATGCTAAGCTCAAGAATTTGCATGGTATGTAAAAGTTACTAAAACTCTAAGCTTCTGCTCTCAGTCATCTAAATCTTAATACAGCTGCTTCACATCTGACATAATAAAAATTATTGTGTAACCATATTGAAATCATGTAATAATTGTTTAAATTTGTTAATTTAACATATGGGTGTTGGCAACACTTCAATTTTGACAATATGTGCAGTTCGTCTAATTCCAACGGGTCAATGCAAATTGCTGTATGAGGAGATACTGTTTGATTTCCACTCAATTTTGATGGATTAAATAAACCTGATTTTAGACCCTTAAAACATGCTCTGACATTTATATCTCTAGACAAAATGTACCACCCAAATTGTACAACCTATTGGCTACACACATGGGTTTCTGTTCTAATTCAAACAATTTGATGATTTGCATTGAAATTTCATGTTTTTGATAGGTTCTTATAAATGAAGGACAATCTTTGCCACCTCAGTATGAAAATTTGGCCAATTCCATGATGGCAGTGCTAACTCAATCATTTCTGAATACTAGTACTTGACAAACATGTTGTTCAGTGCAAAGGAATTAGGTGTATATTTTCTTTCATATTTGATAGTATCCCATCAATTATGAAAACAAGAAAAGACATAAATTTCGACCGATTGAGAAAAAAAATGTCGTCAACGACAGATATGCTTTAGAGCCAAATTACAGTTAGAAAGAAGAGAGAACATGAGAAATTGAAAAAAACAGGATGCCTAAAGAAAACAAAGGGGTGCTGCCATCTTACCAAAAAATGTTTGCAAAAGCCTGAGCTACTAGTACTAGCCAAAGACAGAATGAAACAGAAAGTAAAGAAAAGGGCCCAGCGAGCAAAGAGAGAAGTCAGATACACATAATGAAGGTGCTAACATACACATACCATCCACCCATAATAATGAGTCTCGTTTGCCCAAATATCAAAATCTACTCTCTGGCGCATGAGTCAAACTAGTAAAAACAAGTCATCGTTGATGACACAGTCCCCACTTGTAAATGGGTGCTTTGATTACAGGTCCTCAGAGAGGATAGAGTCCTCTTCATTAGGTCTGTGATAAAAATACTTTTGAATAAATTCGCTTGATACATGTCTGAGTTGTAGTTCAGGACATGAAAAAATCGTGATAAAATGGCCACATGGTGGCCATATTGGATCGAATCACAAAACAAATCAATGTGCATATGTATGACATACGTCAAAGTCCTGTACAACTTTGACTAAAATCGGTTGAAATATGCCTGAGTTATGGCTTTGTACATGAAAAAATCATAACAAAATGGCCGCACAGCAGCCATATTGGATTGTATCACAAAACAAATTGACATGCATATGTATGACATTGGTCAATCTCCTTGTACCAACTTTGAATAAATTTGCTTGATACATGTCTGAGTTATGGTTCTGGACATGAAAAAACGTAATAAAATGGCCACACGGCGGCCATATTGGATTGTATCACAAAACAAGTCAATGTGCATATGTATGACATAGGTCGATGTCCTTGTACAAGTTTGAATAAAATTGGTTGAGATATGCCGGAGTTATGGCTCTGTACATGAAAAAATTGTAACAAAATGGCCGCACGGCGGCCATACCCTTACGAAAATAGTCTGTAGATATTCTATTGAACTCTGATATTCTATAGAAATTCTGTATATTTTATGGAAATCTGATGGAAATATGCTTCCATTGGAATTCAATTGAAAATTTTCAATACAATTCTGTAGAAAAATTTAAATTTTATAGAATTTTAATGTGTATAGAAACTTTAAATTCTATTGAAGTTTGCTGATTATTTTCTGTAGAAAATCTGCAGAAATTAAACATATTTTTTATGGAATTTGTCAGTTCCATAGCTTTTGTGGAAATTTTTTCTGTTTTTTTTCCCACAGTTTACACTGTTTCAGACTTAAGTTCATGTTTTTGCATGTTGGCATGAGCTTTGATAAGAACTCAGTGACATATATATAGCTGGTTTCAATATGGAAAAGGTAGTGACATATACCTATGGAGAATTCTAAGCACATTCTCGTGTACCCTTTAATTCTGAAAAGTTATTTTCATTTACACACACATGCCAGGAAAATGTATACAGTTTCAATTGTACCATTGCTTTTGTACATTTCATGACTGTACACAGATCAACCAGACTCTCTTTGTTAGATCCTAGGTCAAGTGAGCTGACCTGTGCCTTTGCTTTGTTATGCAAATAGTTTCCTGCCTTTACAATGGGCTGATTACATAATAGTGTAGCCAGGCATTATTCATTTGAACTTGAGGCAGTCCACAGTGCACATGGCTCTTATGAAAAGTACTAAAGTTCAACTCCAAATTCCATGGAAAATTAGGATCCAAGGTCCTTTAGCAAGATTCTAACAGTGTTATGGAGAAGGGAGCTCACTAATATGTCACAACTGTAAGGATCCACATTGCAGCATCAACTGAAAATTACGTGAGTTAAGATACACAACACTTTAATTATGCACTTGGCTGAGTTGACAACTCAAAACTGCTAGACTGGAGAGGTAGGCCTTGCATTCATATGTGTAGGTTGCTTTATATTTTGTAGTCCCTGTATGTTTCATCAAGTTTCGAACGATTGTTAATCATAATTCTTTTAGAAATAAACTTCATGTTTATAATTTACTTGCTGCCTGATTTTTTGTGAGTTTTGCAGTAATTCATTGCATTGGTATCTATGGCAATATCATAAGGTGGTACTCCCTACTTAATAAAAGTTTAACACATATTGTTGTCATACTTTCTAAGAGATTGAACACGTATAAGACAAACAAACTTCTGTAAAAGAGTGCAGAAATTAAATATAGTTCTACAGAAATTCTACATAAAAATTCTGTAGAATGTGGTATAAATTCAATATAGTGCTACAGATATTCTGTAGAACGTGTATCGAATTTACATAGAAATTCTGTAAATTCTACAGAAATGATACAGAAATTCTGTTGAATTGCTACAGAAAAAGGGGGCCAAAACTCCATTAAACTGAGTTAATTTCCATAAAGGTTCAGTAGAATTTCTGTAGAAATTCTGTATCACTTAAATTGAATTTTGTCATCAATTTCAATAGAATTTCTACAGAAAATTTTCATAAGGGTATTGGATCGTATCACAAAACAAATTGATGTGCATAGCTATGACATTGGTCAATGTCCTTGTACCAACTTGCCTGAGTAATGGCTCTGTACATGAAAAAAATCGTAATAAAATGGCTGCCTGGCGGCCATATTGGATTGTATCACAAAACAAATTGATGTGCATATGTCTGATATAGGTCAATGTCCTTGTACCAAGTTTGAATAAAATCGGTTGAGATATGCCTGAGTTATGGCTCTGTACATGAAAAAATCGTAACAAAATGGCTGCACGGCGGCCATATTGGATCGTATCACAAAAAGAATTGACGTGCATATCTATGACATTGGTCAATGTCCTTGTACCAACTTTGAATAAAATCAGTTGAAACATGCCTGAATTATGGCTCTGTACATGATAAAATCGTAATAAAATGGCCGCCTGGCAGCCATATTGGATCGTATCACAAAACAAATCGACGTGCATCTGTATGACATATGAAGTAATCCTTGTACCAAGTTTGAATGAAATCGCTTTAGGCATCTCTGAGATATCTGCGTGAACGGACGGACGCACGGACACACGGACGCACACACGCACGGACATGACCAAACCTATAAGTCCCCCCGGACGGTGTCCGTGGGGACTAAAAAAGACATCTTAGGGAACAAGATACAAAATGCAAATTATAACAAGACACAAAAAAAAAACCAAAAAGCAAAATGATGTAAAGAGAGAAAAGACCAGATTAAGTGTTGCACTGTTCAGACAGAGAAAGAAAAACGAGCAAAAAAGAAGAGTAACATCAAGTCCCACCAGAAACCAACCTGGGGTTAAAATATCTCAAACAACGGAATGGAGAGCTGTCAAAAAAGCAAAGGAAAGTTTACCAAACACTCCTGAAAAATGAGCATCATCCCCAACCACTAACAATTACCTTCTCTCAGAAGCAGGCCTACTGAACACGACAGAAACACAGAAAAAATTAAAAGTGCCCCAAGATATAACAGAGAGTATAACTGATGGTGTGAAGGAAACTAAGCCTGAGAGGAAAGGTTCCTGTAATACAAGAAATAAGGCATATGAAACATTAACAAAAGTTGCAGCAACCAAAGTTGTTAAAAAATACAGGATGCAGAATCAATTAAGAAAACCCTCGGTCTCACAAAATATACCAAAATAAAGAAGATAGGACAACAAGAATGGTGGAAGATTCAATCTTGTAAAAGAAGGAAAGATGCGATGTCCAATGAAAAGCGAAGACTGGTTGAAGACTTTTACCTCAGTCCAGAAGTGTCATGAGTCACAGATGCCGTGTAAGAAGGATGTAGTAAGTGTCAGGCTGGAGAGTGGAGAGAAAAAAGTAATCCAAAAAAACATGGTTGTAACACAAAGAGAGCCTACAGCATGTTTAAGGTGAAGTACATGCATACTGATGAGAAGATTGGTCAGAGATCCTTTGACAAGATGAAACCACCAAATGTGAAAAAAGTAGATGAGGCATCAAGGATCAGTTGCTTGTGTATGGTCTGTCAAAACATAGCACTGAAAGTTGCTGGATGGAACAAGTCTACTGGAAATAAGATGCAGAAGACAGAAATAACCACTGAGGTCGTGTGTGATTATGATGGAAAATATCCAAATGCAGACTGCATGTTTGAAGTATGTCAACTGAGTGGGCCCAAAAGTTTCAGGAGAAATATGAAGGCACTACATCTTTTTTTTTCTTTTCTTTTTTTTTTTCAAATCAATCAGTAAGAAGAAATAAAATGGGATCGCTGGCAGTCATTGAATTTTGAAGAGGATAGAAAGCAAAAGAGAAAACTTAAACTGGTACAGAAGAGTGGGAGTGAAAAGGAATTCTTTGATGAGTTTGAGGAAGATCTTGGCAAACCCGGCCAGGCTGATGGAGGATATGCAGCCCACAAATTTGGAGCAGAATGGCAGCAAACCCAGTTTCAACGAGTAAATCTGATGCCTGGTGAAGTTCTTGTTTGCATGGATTTTGCAGAAGATTTTATAATTCAGCAACAAGATGAAATTCAGAGTGCTCACTGGGATCAGCAGCATGTCACAATTCACCCCATATTCACAGCCTATGTATCACCAATGGAAAATGAAGCTAATGATCAGAATACAGTGATCAAACATTCCTTTATTTGTGTGTCTGATGATAAGAGCCATGATGCACATGCAGTACACAGTTTTAAAGAGAAAGTATTTACTGAACTGCGGAAAGGAAATGTAAATCTCAGAGAAGTATTTGAATTCACAGATGGAGCAGCATGTCAGTATAAGGGTAAACTTTCCTTTGCCGATATATTGTTCTCTGAAGAAGATTTCCAATGCAAGGTGATGAGATCATTCTATGAAACAAGCCATGGTAAAAGCGTTTGTGATGGTTTATTTAGGTGCTGTTGTGAAGTACAATACTGCAAAAGCAATACTTCACCGGCAAACCAAAATCTCATCACCATATGATCTGTATCAGTTTGGGAAGGACAGACTTGAAGAAGTTGGAAAGTCATCCTATGACAGCCGTCAAAAGAAATATGAAAACTCAAAGCGTACATTCTTATGGATACCCAAGGAAAACATCTGTCGTACTCGAGAAGATAGATGCTTGAAGACCGTCAAAGGCACAAGGAAACTACACTGCGCTCAAAGTACAGGTATGAAGGGTTGCATCAAAACTAGGTCTCTGACATGTTTCTGTGAGAGCTGCAGAAATGGTAACTACCAACAATGCAAGTGGATTGCCAATGCTGGAAATTGGAAAGATGTCTATCTACAGGATGTCCCTCATCGGCTTACTTGCCATCAAGAGCCAGACCTCCTCAAAGTTCAAGACTTTGTCACAGTTAAAATACAATCAAGAGCAAAGGTGGATCATATTTTCATTGCAAAGGTAACTGCGTATTTCTAATTAGCTGAAACAGCTGGACCTAGTAAACATATAAACAATCTCGTGACACTTTTCATACTTCTAAATTACAATACCAGTCATAAATACATCATGTACTCATTACACTTTTAAACATTCATTGACAGTATCTACAAACCTTATAAAAACCTGCATAGCATTGGTCAACAAACAAGTTCCAAGTGTCTAGTAGCCATAATTAACACAATTTGACTGCTAAGCAAATTTCACAGTGATAAGCAGGTTTTACATATTTTGTCAAAATACTCCAAGTACAGAGCATTACAGTATAAGTATATCAATACAAGGAGAAAATTCTGATACAGTTATGTCAACCAGACTGAAAAATGAAACAATGAATGTTTTCATCATTATTATCTAGTGTTTGCTGTGCTTTATCATTTTTTCTCTGTTCACAATAACTACTACATGTACGGCACATGTATAAAGGTGAAAACCTCACAGGTTAGCAATTTAATAAGTTCAACCTCAAAAAAATTAACTGTAATGTGCAGTGAAATGACTCATTTTTTCAAAAGCTTAGCCTTTTTGAGATACGTTAAACTGTGAAGATGGGCTATTTGAAGAATTTTGTTAGTCGATTTTAAAATGTTAATAATTTACAGAGGAAGCCATGTACAGTATTGCCAGGTACTGAAGGGGGAGCATGTTAAAAAATGTACAATAAAGGTCAAAAACTTATACACTTTACAGTATTTTAGGGACACACCCAAATTAATGTAAAAAAGTGCAACAAAGGCTTAACCCTTTCACCACCACGGTTTTTCCCAAACCCATTGTTTCCTATGGTAAAGTTGGACCTGTATACAGGGAACTGGGGTGAAAGGGTTAAAAAGGATATGTCCATTGACACATTGTCCTCTATCCTACTGAGTAATTTTTTCCGGATTTTTTTTTCAGCAATGACAGTGAGGCCATAGTCATAAGCAGTGAATCTGAAAAAGAAAACTGCAATGGTGATTGTAAGAGCAAAACAGACTTCATAAATCAACATCCTGTTTATTCAAGGGAATCCAAAGGCTTTGATGGCAAACAAGTACTCACTGACATTATTAATCAGGGCTCGAAAAATTTTTAAAAATTCACTTGCCATAGGGCAAGTGAATTTTCAATTTCACTTGTCCGGAAGAAAAATTCACTTGCCCTGAATTTCAGATGATTTAAGGAGTAAATGTGTATGGTTTTATTCATGTCATTGTAAAGAAACAGTAGCTGTAACTTACTGATAAGTTTGTGTCCTTATTCTGTGTATATAAAAATAATATTTTATGTAACGTATACATGCACATTGTTTCAGCCAGCTTTTGCTAGCATATGAACATAGTGACCCATAGTAGGTCTTAATAGGGACAAATTAAATTTTGGGGGGACATGTAATGTATTTCAATAAAACAACACCAGTACATTGTCATTGTGTGTCATCATGACCTGGTACCTTATGCTAAATAGGCAAGTCAGGTAGGTGCACCAAGGGTAAGTTATATAATAGGCCACCAGTGTTGTGTCAAATTGTGCCCATGTGAAACTTTCAGTATCATTTAGTTTACTGCTACCACGTGGTATGTGCATAAACTGCAAGGTTCCCCGGCCCTAAGTCACCAAAATGATTAGCCAACTCATTAGCCAAATCAAAAATCTTGTAGCCACTTTGAGCAACTTTTAAACAGTTTATGATCTCAAGTGTAGCAACAGCTTTCTCGGCATTCAGGAGTTCCTAATTTTACAAATCAAGATGTTTTGTATGTTGTTCATGATAGTTTTTACATTAAAGAAATATTTGTTTAGTTTTTATTACATTAATTATCTGTATTTTTTATGACATTGAAGGGATTGAAATACTTTTTCATTTCTAGTGGTAAACTTTTGCCTCAAGAAATAATTAGGTGGCAATTCTAAAAATCAGGTAGCAATGTGAAGTGTATATTACCACAGATACAGAATACTTCTGCAGCATTGAGTCAGTGTTCACAGTATGACAACTTATCATACATATACACTACAAGCTCCTTATGTGGTTTTGTTAGCCACACAAATACAAATAGCATAGTGACAGTGTAGATACAAGTATTGTGGTGATGTGTCATAGTTGTGATCAAGCAGGCTCAGTAGCATCTTCAGCATAAGTATTTTCTTGAGACAAAAAGGGTCAGGTCAAAATCCTTTAAAACAAGACACAATGATATTGCTCAACTCATTTCCCAATGTTTTAAAGAGTAGTAATAGTTTTAATGATAATGATAACATTGTAGCCCAGGAACATTTTCATTTGATATTTTGATATCATCAAGAAATGTCTAGTGATGTTCACTATTACATCATTAAACTGGAGGAATCTGCAGAAATATTAATGTGATGATTTGAAATGGATATGCTTACTGCAACTACTGTTGACAATTTCCCTTTACCATAACTGTTGATAAAATTTAATTTAAAACTGACAGTCAAGCTAAATGCCATTAAATTGGAAAGCAAGAAATTACCTTTTATCATAAGATTGTACCTATTAGACCTCCCTAGGTGGTTTCTTTTGAACCATAATTGTGTACTTAAGGGTCTTCATTCATGACATCACATAAGATGACCCAGATTTGACCTTTCAGAAAACCTCAAGTTTTTCTCCTTTTCCCTTGTATTCTGACTCTGTTTGTGCAAGTTTCCTTTGAAATAATGGTTTTTACTATCAAACTGAGTAATTGCAGGCCAAATTTTGATTCAAGCAAAGTAGGTAAAACTTGGACTGAAAAGGACGGCCGGTAAGCGAGACTCACACAGGCAAAGCCAACCACTCTCAGTGCGTTCATGGTCGTAATATGTCCATGATGTAGCACGGTCCGTCCATGAGGGACTGAGAGGGACCGTGATTGCAGTATTGAACAGCAACAATGTTTGCTTCACGTACCAGGGAATTTGTAACTTTGTAGAAAGGAGAGTAAAGTGTTTCAATACATTGCAACTTTGTAGGAAGGAGGGTAAATTGTTTCAACACCTTACAACATTTTATTGTAAGCTGTAGTTTTCTGTTGAGGAGGCATCGTGACATGATTTCATGAGAAGAAAAAAACATAAGGGCGTGCAAAGACGTCGACGTCAATATTTTGCCATTTTGTAACCAAGCAGAACAGAGCTATTTTATCGGCCGGCCATATCGAAAGCGGTACACTCAAAGAACTAGAGAGTGGCAGCGCGTACGTACAGTGGCCTCATTGAAATTCACTTGTCCGTCGGGCTGGGAGATTGTTGTTTTCACTTGCCCGGACTCAAAATTCACTTGTCACGGGCGTCGGGCGGCGAGAATTTTCGAGCCCTGATTATAATGGGAAACTTTGGAAAATGCAAAATTTGCAAAACAGTCACAATGGGTGTTTGTGAAACAGCCTCATTTGTCATAGCCATAGATGGTGAAAACATGAAAAGGGAAGACTTAAGCAGACTTTTCCTAGCACTTGTGAAACTAACTACATTCCCTGAAAGCATCTGGCCACAAAACATATCACTACCTATGACCTGCATAAGTTTGGGACCATCACTAGGAAAAGAAATGGTAAATTGAACAATTTTATATCTAATGTACATCATCAGTCGCTACGCCCACTGATCTAAGGAAATCTGGGACATGTTTATTTATTAGTAAAAAAGCTTGTTTCTAATCGCACTTCATCACTAGATGCCACTAGTTCAGATCAGAGTGGTTAACGAAATTTCAGGATAATCTGCAGTGGCATTTCACATTTGGTGTTCATTGTTCTGCTGAACTATGTAACTATCAAGCTGCAGCATGTGTCCTTAGTAAAACAATGCTACAGCTAAGGAATTACCCACCTTTCCTTGTAAGATTCCAAATTGCCTGAGCTGATTTCACTCCCCCTAGGATAGATGCAACTGTTGTTGCTCTGTCTTGAAAGACCAATGATAATGTTGACAGGCAAGTCGATATGTCCCATAATAGAAATAGAAAGTATACTCCATTTTTACTTGTCAGCAATTGAAGAAAATTCCTAGCTTTAGCAGCCGAGTCTTTCCTGCTGGCAGCTTCACTGGTATTCTGTATCTATTTTTTTTAAAGGAAAGTGATTTAGTTGTTTACAGGGGCTGTGGCCTTACATGTAAATATAAATTGTGATATTTTACAAATGATAAATGAAAGGAATACAAGCAGTACCAGTAGCAAGCCAAATGTACAGTACTACGTCATACATACAGGCCATATTTGCATGCCAAGACTTGACATAATGTGACAAGATTCACATACAGAATATGGACATGTTGTAATTACAGCAAACTATAGAAATGCATTAATTTGCATGTTATAAATTACCGATCAATTATTAATTTATTTATATTTGAAATGAATTTCAGCTTGTTTTTTTTTCATGAAAGGAAACGTAGACACAACTTATAAAACCTTACATTTTCTTATACACATTCAATAGTTGTCATCAAAAAAACATGCTGATATATTTTTATTGATGATGCTCATATATTTTCACAGTGGATTGTAAACATTGAGCAATAGAAATTTACTAACCTGTTGATGATGTGTTACAATAGGTAGGTATCCATCAATGAGGTTCCGTATAGCTCTCTTCGTGTGGGGTAACCATCGCGTACCGGACGGAACACTCGAGTTGGCATCAAGGGTTTCATTCCATGTGCATGAAAGGACATTATCAGATTGCTCCTGTTTAAGCTGCTGTTTCGGTAGTAGTAGTATAGATTGGTCATAAGACCATCAATTTTGGAATACAAAGGAGTTGATTTACATGCATCCTTATAAGCCAGTTCAAGTCGGTGAGCAGAACAATGAACACCAAGTATGTAAGGCCTCTGCAAATTATCTTGGAATTTCTTCACCACGCCACCTTTCTTCCCTACCATGACACTTGCCCCATCGGATCCAAAGCCTATGACTTTTTCCTTCCAGGAAGTAGACTCATCTCCCAATGTGGATGATAATAGGGTAGATAAAGCATTTGAAATACCATCGGCATCAGCTTTTGGTACATTCTTCACATCTATAAATTGGTAGACGAAAGGCCCAAATGACATGACCTAACATAGCAAATTTCCGCCTCCCTGTGCGAGCTATCGGTTACTAAGCACCGTCCGAAATAATGGACAACCATCTCGCTTGATTAATCATAGAAGATAGTTTGCTCCGCTCACAATCGGCTATAGCAGAAACAAATTCTTGTGCCCTTTTGTCATTTCTATACGTAGACCCGACATTCAAACCTTTTGCTTCATCTAAGTCACACAACCAAGGAAAATCGGAAAATGGTCTGCCATGTATAGCGAGAGCATGTGGCGTTTGAAGAGAACAACCAGTCTGCTGACAACCTCTTTATTCAAAGATAGAATAATTTTATCGGCCCGAGTCTCGCCAGGTTTCGCCTGCTTGGCTTCCAGCTTACCAACATTCCTGCTATGAGTAATTAACTGAGATGGCATGTGCCTTAACAGAATCTAGTTTAAATTCGAACATCCCGTCACAAAGGTGCCCACAGCGTCAAATTTTCGACAAACCTCGCAGTACATTTTCCCCTTACCATTACTGACAAAATAGGACAGCCAAGTGTATTTCGTTTTCCAAGCCTCCTGAAATTCACGTACCCGGACGTTATCATCGTAGCACTTGTTTCTTCGACATACCTCTACCGTAGATCGTGCCTTTTTGGCAGCCGGGGGAGTATAGCCAACCAAATAACGTTCCATCATTAGTAAAAAATCAGAGCTGAAAATAGATCGTGCGAGTAGTTGCGAGCAAACGGCATGGACGACGCCATTGAACTATGCGCATTGCAAAGTGCACACCCCATACAGCGCCACCGGCATTGCCACCGGTACACTATCTGCGTGAAAACACCGGCGCAGTAGTTTTTCAATGGCCGCGCACTTCGAAGTTGCTGACGATCAGTAGATCGTGTTTATTTGCAGTTTAAACCAAAAGCTACTTATCGAAAAGTCACTATCCCGTCGGACTTGCAACAAAATAATTTTACTAGTCCTTAAAAAAAGTTACTAGACTCGGGATAGTGGGCCAGCGTGAATGTCGAACCCTGTTAATCGTCTCTATTATATAGTAAACAACATGGAAACATATACAAATTACACAGACAGTATAGCACACATGTAACAGAAACTTTTAAAAGAATTGTGTATCGTGTGACAAAGCCAACAGGAGAGTTATGTAAATATGCCATTGTGCAGTACATGTTCACTGATGGACAACAAAAGGAAATTATTATAAGGCCTCATGGAAATACTAAATCTGGTCGGGAAGGTTATTTCAGGACAAAGCCAACAGTCATGGAAAAGATAAAGAAAGAAACTGTATCTGCCCATCCAAAAACTGTAGTTACCAAACTGAATAATGCTGCTGGTGGTGTTCTACAAGCTAAATCAGTGTCACATATGGTCAGAAATCGGAAACAGGTTGAGAATGCCTCATACATGTCTCACAGGGAAGAAGAAAGGCTGTATGATCAGAAAGGAACAAACATGGACCCTGTAGGAATACTGACTTCAACAAGCTCATAGCTATGCAATATACAGGTGACTTTGTGAAAGATACCCTTACGAAAAATTTTTTTTGTGGCATATGTCCCACTGTCTTGCGGCTTATAAGCTACACACAAAAAAGGCTGCCAGAACTTATTTTTCATTATGTGCCGATATGTGCCACTAGAGGCACTTAACAGGCACACAAAGACAATCAGTCAAATCTTTTGTGGCAGATATGCTAAAATATTTAAATAAACACAGTTTGAGCAAGATATTGCTCACTATAAGCCACAACATTGAGTTGACACTCCACTTGATCACGCATTCTTAGATGAGATATCCATTGACAGTGACACTACAGCTGGCACAGCAGGAAACCTTTGATTTTCAACAAATTGTGTGAAAAACTACCATTTGACTTTGATCGGTGCAATAAATCAATCACTGACTTTTTATGTACGTTTTGCAAATGATTGGTTCTCACTGATAGCGTAACTGTTTCTACAGAAAAAAAGGCTTTGCAAAATATTAACTCTGGCGAACCATATATCGACGTTAGCCCTGCGTACGATGCTGAGTGTTCCGCTACAGCTAATTGTGGTGAGCGGGGCGATTAGCTGTAGCGGATCGGAACACATCGTACGCAGGGCTAATATCGACGTATAATGAACTTATTTCACGTGCATATCTCCCTTGAAAAGACTAGTCTTTCAAAGAACTGCAACTCAAAAATAACGTATATCTTGTTCTTTTGTGTTTTCTTACGCCCTTTTCACACGCGGGTTTTAAATGAACTGCAAGTACGGAGTAGGTCTTGAAAGCGTACGTACGGCATGGAGGTACGTACGGTAAAGCTTTCCCAGCGTATAATAATGTACGCATAGTTTCATAGTGATCACGCTGGGCTTCAAAATACGGACGTGCGCGATGAAAGTCATCGTCGGGCAAAGTTTGTAAGTCACGAGACTGCTATGTCGGAGCCTTTTTGTAGAGTTTTGTGTTGATCTAGAAAGGTTATTCCCATGTATTTGTGTCGTTTTGGTTTTCAAACGCAAGCTCGCATGCAGCTTAGCTCGCTCGAGATCGATCAAGCTGCTTGCTGAAACAATGCGTGGGTCAGAACAGACTTTGAACCGGAACTCCAGAATCACGCCTGATGATGTCATATATCATGTGAAGACTTCTTTATGATTGGTCAGATTGTTGTAGATCATGTGAACATTTCTTTATGATTGGTCAGATTGCCAAAAGGTCATGGGTCAAATCCTGAGCGGCAAATTAAATCTGATATGCACTGGTAGGCCGTTAGGACGTTTGAGCGAGGAGTATATCGTCGCCGTTTTTTCGCTCTGATTTTTGTACAGTTTAGCGTAAAATTACCGTAGGACATTATCATTCAGGGTACGTAAGGTTAGCTATGAATTTAAAACCAACAAACAGCGTTTGCGATGCGTTGATGGCCCTTGGATGACCGATTCTGAGACCGAGATATCGTCCCGAAGAACAACGGTCACGGACACACCCATAGTTTGATCGAAGAGCTACAGATCGTTTAAAAATTCGGTAAGTAATTTTCAATACCACGAGTTGTCTCTATAATTTTCGCAGTTTTCACTGTCTTTGGTCGTGCTATATTGATGTTGTTCTTGGCGAACCCTGTTCAAGTATGCCAAATGAACGTACGGTATTGGCAAAAATAATATACCGGTAGTTAATCATGGAGGTTGGTAGCCCTACGCGTACGATGCTGTGTGTTCCGCTACAGTTAATCGCCCCGCTCACCACAGCCCTGCAAAAACCCGTAGCGTAGGTAGGGTCGGTGACTTCAAATCCATTTTGGGACTTGATGTAAAAAGCCAAATTACTGCCGAAATTCAGCGTTCTTGGGCCCAAGTCGTATCCCTGCCTACCTCAGCTACTCGATCGCTTCCAAAATGCCAGTCTTTTATTCACTTCTCGTAAATAACCGTCGATGTCGGCAACTCTCGCTAGCCTTGCGTACGATGCTGTGTGTTAGCTGTAGCGGCCAACACACAGCATCGTCCGCATTTTTAGATTACGCTTTTGAAAATTACGAATGCAAGAACGACGAAAATACAACTTAGTGGGCTAACTGCTAGTGTAACAATGAATACCAATAGGCATATCCACGACTCAGAGTACAAGCTGCAAAAACAGCAATGTATGCAACATTGATAAAATTTGTCCGCATTTCAAGCTGCGTGTCCGATATTGCGCGCGTACAGCTACGGTATATTTAGTAACAAACCTGTAACCGTGCACTGCGCTATTATAAAGGGATACTTTTTGTTTTAAAACAATTTATGAGACAGTTTTCCATTTACATTTCTTCTGTTTGAGATGTGCTGAAACTCAATCACCGCTGGTCAATAGTTGTAGTTTTGAGTGGTGTGTCACAAGTAAATAGTGAAAATGAGGCTGAAAAGCAATGATTTGGTAATCACAATAACATAATGTATAGATATGTCATGAGTTTGTATCATTGGGTAAATTATTTAATATTAATTATTATAATTTCTTTCAAGCACATGAATGCAATTTTCCGTGAATTTTTGTATTAATATATTATAAGGGTAGTCGACAAAATACAAGCAATTTCACTTTGCACATGTAATAATATCCTTGTCTGTTATTTATCATTTTTATTCTCAGTGTATGGGCAAAGGCCATGAAGCTGAACAGACCAATGGATCAACAGGAACATTCAATCTGAAGTTTCAGAACAAGATCGTAAACATTAGGATGGCATCGAAAACAACTTTGGATAATGTGAAAAATCAAATGCAGACTTTTAGACGTGTTCTGTTATGTTTTTCACATGAACCTCATTAGATTATTTAATTTTGATTTTATTTTAATTTCTTAGTGGTCCAGCCTAGTGTACCAACATCATTGTTTTACATATCAAAATAAACAATGGGATATTATCGTGAAGATATGTTGTAAGTGTTTTTTTTTGTTTGCATATGTGAGTAGGCGGTTTAAAAGGCAGTAGCTGTAACTTAAGTTTTATGCAGTATTTTTATACTGTTATGTGTCTTGATTTTTGCCTATTTTGCCAAGTGAGTGAAGTGAAAAGTTACCTCATCGCACAAAAGTTAAAAGAGCAACATCATAAGTTACAGCTACTGTCCCTTAAAACAAATGAAGATGTGAAGTGTATGGTAATCTCCTGGCTAGTATAAAACTGGTAGGTACAAATGCAGGTATGGTTGGGGAGGGGGGGGGGGGTAGCGCAGGAAGCATGCATAGCAGCATTTTACCATGAAACCTTTACCCCACCATTTTTTGTGGCATATTGTCTGCAATCACAGCGGCTTCTATGCCGCTAAAGCCCCATCCCATTTTTTTGCGGCATATCGTCTGCAATCACAGCGGCCTGTATGCCGCAAAACTGTGCCAGAACAGATCTTTGCATGATAAAATATGAATAACCTGCTTATAAGCCACAAACAGTTGCAGCTGGTATCCACAACTATTGTGGGTTAGCATGCACAACTATGTGCCAGAAGCCATATTTTTTCGTAAGGGAGATGTTTCCTTTAACAGTGGAGGCTTCAACAAGCTCATAGCTATGCAATATACAGGTGACTTTGTGAAAGATGTTTCCTTTAACAGTGGAGGCTCGAAAAAAGAGAAAAAAAGTGGTGCCTAATACATTTGCTGCAACAGAGCAGCAATTACTTGATGTTAACAAATGTTGTAACAGTGAGTCAGTTTTAGGGATTGACCCAACATATCTCTTGGGAACTATTACCTGACTGTCTCAACTTTTCAGCATCCCATGTTCGTTATAAGAGGGTCCAGTAGACATCCCACAGTTATGGGACCTGTGATGACCCATGTCACAAGAAATGCTGATGATTACTATTTTTTTGGTATGAATTTGAAAAAAAAATGGAGTCAGTAGTCTTAAGGTATTGGGATCAGATGGAGAAGCAGCTCTTGAAAAAGGGTTTTGGATCTGTGTATGGAGAAGACACTTCAAAAACACTTCATTTACGTTGTTTCCAGCATATTGCAGATGATCTTATCAGGCAATTAGTTAAGTTAAATGTTCCAAAAGATAAAAGGGATAGAATAGTGATTGAAATTCTAGGCAGTGAGGTAAATGGTGAAAGAACATCTGGTCTAGTAGATTGCAATGATGAAATAGAACTAGACAGACAACTTGCTATAAAAACAAAATCTTGGCCACCTGAGTTTGTTGCATACCTTTATAGAAGCAAAGGTGGGTCTAATTGTATTGTTAATGTCTTAAAGAGAAATATGCTAAAACCAATTAGAATGGAAGCAGGCCTAGGGAACCCACCTAACAAATGGGACAACATGAGAAATGAAGCGATTAATAGCGTCATCAAATCACAATGTAGTGGTAAAGTTGATCAGACTACAAAACATGAAATTCTTCTCCACAGGATTGTTGAGCCTCAGTTCACAGATCTGCAAAAAGCAGTGTAGGGTTTAGGGGAATACATGCTTTCTGATAGTTTTAAACACCTTCAAATACCAACGGTTGAATGGTTTCAAAAAATCAAAGAACAAAGGCAAGCAGTACTTCATAAGATTTTCAAGGGGGCATCAACCAAACAGTGTGTTGACCAGCATGGTATTCAAAAACACTTGAGTGTTAGTTTTGAAGAAAGTGGCATTTCAGATAAAATTGGCAGCTGGCAGGGACAACAGTTATACACACAAGCAGAATTAATCATTAACAATCAACAGAAAATAATCTCTATCAGTGGTAAAAATACTGTTTATAGATCAAGAAACTGCATTCAACGTTGAAATTAAAAATATCACCACTGCAAAAATAATTTGTGAAAGCAAATGTTCTTCCAGGGTTTACATGACGCGCATTTCTGCGTCCTTTACGCATAAAACCGGATGCAGGACCCCTCAAAAACTAAACCACGCGTCCCTTGGGACGCAGCAATATCTGTTGCTGGTGTACACCTCGCGAAGCTGCTGAACACGTAAAACACATCCCAGTAAACCTTACCGACCCCGTACTTTAATGGAATGCTCCATAGTGCATTGGCCTCCACTGTTTCATAACCAATGGTAACCGCGGAAACAAATTCTATTGCTGTAAAAAGTTACTTTCAAATGTAAACTGATTCTTAATTGGTCGATTTCTTGTTTGTGTTGATTAACACATGTTTATGCATCAGGGCGGGTCGTGTCAAAACAGGCCGATCTGCGAAAGTTTTTCGGCGGCCGCAGCAACCAGCACCATGCAGGTTTGGTCGAGGCCGAAACGGCAGCTACGCCATGCGATACTGATAATCAGGTCCCCCGACCAAGTCAGCAAAATTACGAACATTCAACAGAAGTTGACTCAATAGATTTACTATAAATGGCTTCGATATTCTGAAGAGCGAAACGTCATGGAGTGCGGTGTATGTTTGAAAGCAAATGTTACATGCCCGTTCATGGAAGGTTTTTGTAATTTTCAACATTCAACTCTCACTCGTCATCAGGACTCGAAAAGTCGTCTCACAAGCGTTAAAATCCTAAGCATGAGGACCGGCAGTTGCAGGGTAAGAGCACAGTTACGAGTGGAGTGATACGTAGCGGTAAGAGTAACGAACTCGAGGCGTACGCTGCACAATTACGTACTGTTTACCTGGTCGCTAAACGTGACCTTCCATGCGATGTATTCACTGACATCATTCATCTGCAGAATCTGAACGGCTTAGACATTCTATTTTTTACATCCATGATATTACAAACGTCCTCAGATAGTTATGGAGTTTGAAGAGTGTATTCAACGTGCGATCGAGAAGTCCCTGATTGATAGCATACATGCAAGTGACGTCATCGGTATAATGTTGGATGAGACTTGTGTTGTGACATTTCATTCATAAGAAACTTGCAATATATGTTCGATATATTCAGAATGGCGAGGCGAATGTTTCTTTCCTCTGTAACCAGTAAATTACAGATGCCACTGCTGCAGAGATCGAAAACGCCTTGATTGAATTTTTGACTAGGAAAGAAATCTGTGACGAGCCGTGAACAAAATATATGGACTAGGAACAGACGGGGCGGCCGTAATGACCGGCCGTTTGAACGGGTTGGGTGCAAAATTAAAAGCCAGAAATCCCAACCTTGTTCAAGTGCATTGTGTTGCACATCGATTGAATCTTGCTGCTTCCCAAGCAGGCAGAGATATTGAATATTGCAAAGAATATCATCATATAATCCATTCATTGTATAAATACTTCATTGACTCTAGTGTGAGATATGACAAACTTAGGGAAATTCAAACTCTGTTGAATGGGAAAGCAAAACGAATTACTGAGGCTACATCTGTTCGCTGGCTGTCGGTCGAATCAGCTGTCAAGATGGTTTTCATCAGTTTTGAGCCAATTGCCTTGGCACTTGCAAGTGACAAAAAAGGGGGAAAGGCTGATGAGCTGTTGAAATTTATCTCTAATTCATTGTGTCTGCTATTCACTGCCTTATTGATTGATGTTCTTACTGTCATTGGAATTTTGAGCCTTACATTTCAGAAAGATTCTGTCACCTCTTATATCAAAAAAAGTGTTCAGTCTACTAGGGACACATTGAATACAATGACTAATGATTCACACACTGTCAGAGACGTCTTTAATGATTTGGGTGATGTTCCTGTGAACTAGAATTTTCATGTAGGAATTATTTTAAGAAATATGCAACTATTTGCTGTGTGTTTTAATACTAATTGAACACAGTGAAGACCATGGCATTGATAAACTATAAAATATTTTTGTGAAATAAATTGGGACCCCCATATTTTGATGTAGGACTCCCATTTTCTAACACCAGGAGTCCCAGGGACTCTCAAAAGTAAAAAGTGATGTAAAACCCTGTTCTTCATATGTTAGGTATTGTGGCATATGTCCTCATACTTTGGCTGTTGCCGAAATTAGTAAATTGCTTACTAAATTTCTAGAAAAACAAGTTATTGTTGACGACACAGTCCCACTTGTTAATGGGTACTTTGATTACAGGTCCTCAGAGAAGATAGAGTCCTCTTCATTAGGTCTGTGATAAAATTACTAATTTGAATAAATTGCTTGATACATGTCTGAGTTGTAGTTCAGGACATGAAAAAATCGTAATAAAATGGCCACATGGTGGCCATATTGGATCGTATCACAAAACAAATCAATGTGCATATGTATGACATAGGTCAATGTCCTTGTACCAACTTTGATTAAAATCGGTTGAGATATGCCTGAGTTATGGCTTTGTACATGAAAAAATCATAACAAAATGGCCGCACAGCAGCCATATTGGATCGTATCACAAAACAAATTAACGTGCATATGTATGACATTGGTCAATCTCCTTGTACCAACTTTGAATAAATTCGCTTGATACATGTCTGAGTTATGGTTCTGGACATGAAAAAACGTAATAAAATGGATCATATCACAAAACAAATCAATGTGCATGTGTATGACATAGGTCAATGTCCTTGTACCAAGTTTGAATAAAATCGGTTGAGATATGCCTGAGTTACGGCTCTGTACATGAAAAAATCGTAACAAAATGGCCGCACAGTGGCCATATTGGATCATATCACAAAACAAATTGATGTGCATAGCTATGACATTGGTCAATGTCCTTGTACAAACTTTGAATAAAATCTGTTGAAACATGCCTGAGTAATGGCTCTGTACATGAAAAAATCGTAATAAAATGGCCGCCTGGCGGCCATATTGGATCGTATCACAAAACAAATTGACGTGCATATGTATGACATAGGTCAATGTCCTTGTACCAACTTTGAATAAAATCGGTTGAGATATGTCTGAGTTATGGCTCTGTACATGAAAAAATCGTAACAAAATGGCCGCACAGTGGCCATATTGGATTGTATCACAAAACAAATTGAAGTGCATATCTATGACATTGGTCAATGTCCTTGTACCAACTTTGAATAAAATCAGTTGAAACATGCCTGAGTTATGGCTCTGTACATGAAAAAAATCGTAATAAAATGGCCGCCTGGCAGCCATATTGGATCGTATCACAAAACAAATCAACGTGCATCTGTATGACATATGAAGTAATCCTTGTACCAAGTTTGAATGAAATCGCTCCAGGCATCTCTGAGATATCTGCGTGAACAGACGGACGCACGGACGGACGCACACACGCACGGACATGACCAAACCTATAAGTCCCCCCGGACGGTGTCCGTGGGGACTAACAAAATGGTCCATCAGTGAATGATGTAGCAAGAAACAGCATTCTATCAACAGCTGGTAAAAAACCGAGTACCGTCATCAGTGAATATTTTCATAATGATAATAAATTCTTTGTTGTGTTCCTTAAAGACCATAAAGTTGCTATTAAATGTAAATTGTGTGGGAATGCTTTCCCAAGATCACTACCAATAGCACCGTATGATATTGTTATATCACATATGGAAAGATATGAATACTATGATAAAAAAGAAAATATATGGAAACCCACTAGATCTAAAGAGCGAATGGTCTATTATTGTGTTGTTCCCACATGTATACTAACGAGGCATCAATACTTTTGGAAGGGTTTAGTTGTCATCAGCCATGATTTGAACTTCAGACCATCCCACAAAGATCTGGTAAAGCAACAACTTTATATCTAAGTTGTGTAATGTTTGCAGAAGTACATGCAAGTACGTACACTGAGATTGTGGTGTTTTTCTCACCGTTACTGTGCATTTTATGGTCGCTACGATTTTGACCAATTTTTCTTACTACATATTTGGAAGTTGAAAATACTTTTTAACTACCAAATACTCATAAATGTTCTCTGGTAGTATGTCTATGTTACGATGTGTGTTATTTGTCCCTTATTGACGAATTTCATGCCGGTTGACATGGATGAAAAACAATAATTTCCCTGAAATCTGCCATATTTCATACGCACAGGTTCACTCACATTTTTGCAATCAGTCTGCCTCATGATGCTTTGCATTGAATTGTTCCTGTCTACATACGAATTCTTTTATTCAAATAAAGGGAAAGCAACTCAAGGTCACACATTGTTCATATCTTAGTTCATATTTACATTTGTATGTATAAATCTAGTAGTTTTTTGTAACCTTGTGGATTTGCCTTGACGTCTACCAGTAATGTTGTTTGCGATTATATACAGTCCCTGTTTAGTTTATGTTTCGTGTCTTCTTTATAAATCACTTGATATTTATGTATTTATTCAGAAGATATAAACATTTTATATAAATCTGCACATATTAACATATGCTACGGGGAATCGTCAGAAATAATGGTTGATTGGAACGTGAACTCAGTGTATCCCACCATTGTTACATAGCACCATCACTCCATGAATGCATGGACTATCAACTTCAAGACAGTGCAGACCCAGGATGGAGCTACCTCTGCAAACTGTAATTTTTATAGGATTTTAAGTTCCGTTTCAATGTTTCTGTGATCAGTTCAACCCTGAAACATTTTATGGTTACAAATCTTCAAAAGCATGTGTGAAATCGCTCTATATTTGGCCACGGTCAGGCTATGAACGCCAGGTCAACACTGTGGTTGGAAATAGGGCGAATTGGCTGATAACAGGAAGAGCAGTAGAGCGCACATTTTTTGTTGTTGCTCTTTAACCTTTTGCCCTAAATTGTTTGTGATTTTTTGTGAAGGCATAACTTTTGCTTACATTTAAAGCATGTTAGACCAGCTAGTGTAGACTGTCGACAGTCCTCGTGCCTTCTTTGACCGGATTCACTTTATTAAAGTGCGGTAGCAATCCAACGTAGGTGATCGAGCGCCGAAGGCGCGAGGCCGAGTGCCGAAGGCGCGAGATCGAGTGCTGAAGGCACGAGGACTGTTATACCTTGTATGCGCCCTCACAGAACCGTATGAAAAAGGCGACGGTGACGTCACAACGAGTGACATGGAAAGGGGTGGGCTTAAACTGCAGCGCTATTCCTCGATTGTACGCGCTTCCCAGACAATGATTGTTGACATGAAAACACAGCGCGGCTGTGGTAAAGGAAGGGCCCAGCTAGTGGGGATCATGGAATCAAAAAGTTGTTTTACTGACATAGAAACTTGTTGGGTTAGGTTTTCAGGCACAGTATCCCTGGATGACATGTATATGACGGGCAAGAGCAATACACGAGCAACGCGACGATCGCGACAAGACGTTACAAACAACGGCAGTCTCCCTGTGCTCACAGCACTTTACTTTATCCGTATGGCTTAGCACGGTCGACGGCCCGCGGCCCGACGACACTTAGACGGAATCCAGGGACGGCCAAACCCAATTGTTTTGACTACAAATACAATGCTAAAAATCAGTTTTAAAAGTTTGAAAATTGATTCATTCTATTCAGTAAGTTCTAGTCTTTTACGATCACGGCAGAAACTGGAAACCTCAACTTATACTATACTCCACATGAATGTATGACCTGAAGGATGACCTTCCACTATCCAAATATGGTATAATTACCCCACCCATTACTATGATGCAATACCTCATGAATATGTAATAGCAAGGGGGATTGCGTGAGGCGTAACAGTCGCTTGTACCAGCAAATACCGGAAGCTACGCCAATACGCGAAACCAAGCGGTACAAGCGACTGGCGAGAGTCTACGGTTAGTGCTGCTGGCGGCAGATCATGAGCATTGGTTTTCATTCAAGTGGCCGAGAACTGTGGCAGAGGGAGTGTAGTCACTTGACAGGGCCTTTCCAACAAACTACAAGACTTACATAATTGTATTGTTCGAGGGAAAGTCTCCGGAACAAAACTCCTCTGGCGTCACTTTTTTCCAAACCATTTTAGATCATACATGTACATGTAGTTGTTCTTGTCTTATTGCGACACATAATGACATAACGTTGTAAATGGTGCTACAGTGTTACACCGTTATGTGTTTAAACCTTTTTATAGGCAAGGAAATCGGTAACCAAAAGAACAGTGTATGACTTCAGGAGATGGACATGGAAAAGTACAGTGACTCGTGATGAAAGCTGTGTATAAGCGGTTTTAATGTTAATTGGAAGAATCAGTCTGCACAGTTCAAAATGGTTGAAATTTGAAAACTTTCATGTGATGCAATGTGATATGTTTTTTTTATATTGTTTGTGTTAATTGGTATTAAAAGGTAAAAGCTTTAATAACTTGTCAATGTTTTCAGTTTTTCACATATACACAACTGTAACACATACTGTATCGCTTTCATATCAGCTTACCAAAGCAACTGATCATCAGTGGGCTATTAAAGTGACCAGCAATGTGATCAGCAATGAGGTCTTGAAGTGAACCTATGAGGAATCCATAAAAGAACCATGACAGGTGACCAAATCAATAGGTCAACACACTGTATAATTCAGTGTGCCTCACCATGTAACCCAATATCACTAAATCATGCTAAAACAATGATCACCTGCATACATACCGGTACAATATTGGTCACATCTGTGGAGCCAGTGTTAGGTTGCTTCTGTTTCTTTTATATTCAACAGAATGGAACACAATTCTACTATGTAACAAGTCATCGTTGATGACACAGTCCCCACTTGTTAATGGTGCTTTGATTACAGGTCCTCAGAGAGGATAGAGTCCTCTTCATTAGGTCTGTGATAAAAATACTTTTGAATAAATTCGCTTGATACATGTCTGAGTTGTAGTTAAGGAGATGAAAAATCGTAATAAAATGGCCACATGGTGGCCATATTGGATTGAATCACAAAACAAATCAATGTGCATATGTATGACATAGGTCAATGTCCTTGTACCAATTTTGAATGAATTGGTTGAGATATGCCAGAGTTATGGCTCTGTACATGAAAAAATCGTAACAAAATGGCCGCCTGGCGGCCATATTGGATCGTATCACAAAACAAATTGATGTGCATAGCTATGACATTGGTCAATGTCCTTGTACCAACTTTGAATAAAATCTGTAGAAACATGCCTGAGTTATGGCTCTGTACATGAAAAAATCGTAATAAAATGGCCGCCTGGCGGCCATATTGGATCGTATCACAAAACAAATTGACGTGCATATGTATGACATAGGTCAATGTCCTTGTACCAATTTTGAATGAAATTGGTTGAGATATGCCTGAGTTATGGCTCTGTACATGAAAAAATCGTAACAAAATGGCCGCATGGCGGCCATATTGGATCGTATCACAAAACAAATTGACGTGCATAGCTATGACATTGGTCAATGTCCTTGTACCAACTTTGAATAAAATCTGTAGAAACATGCCTGAGTTATGGCTCTGTACATGAAAAAATCGTAATAAAATGACCGCCTGGCAGCCATATTGGATCGTATCACAAAACAAATTGATGTGCATATGTATGACATAGGTCAATGTCCTTGTACCAATTTTGAATGAAATTGGTTGAGATATGCCTGAGTTATGGCTCTGTACATGAAAAAATCGTAACAAAATGGCCGCCTGGCGGCCATATTGGATCGTATCACAAAACAAATTGAAGTGCATAGCTATGACATTGGTCAATGTCCTTGTACCAACTTTGAATAAAATCTGTAGAAACATGCCTGAGTTATGGCTCTGTACATGAAAAAATCGTAATAAAATGGCCGCCTGGCAGCCATATTGGATCGTATCACAAAACAAATTGATGTGCATATGTATGACATAGGTCAATGTCCTTGTACCAATTTTGAATGAAATTGGTTGAGATATGCCTGAGTTATGGCTCTGTACATGAAAAAATCGTAACAAAATGGCCGCACAGCGGCCATATTGGATCGTAGCACAAAAAGAATTGACGTGCATATCTATGACATTGGTCAATGTCCTTGTACCAACTTTGAATAAAATCAGTTGAAACATGCCTGAGTTATGGCTCTGTACATGAAAAACTCGTAATAAAATGGCCGCCTGGCAGCCATATTGGATCGTATCACAAAACAAATCGACGTGCATCTGTATGACATATGAAGTAATCCTTGTACCAAGTTTGAATGAAATCGCTTCAGGCATCTCTGAGATATCTGCGTGAACAGACGGACGGACGGACGGACGGACGCATGCACGCACGCACGGACGCACGCACGCACGCACGGACATGACCAAACCTATAAGTCCCCCGGACGGTGTCCGTGGGGACTAAAAATACTTTACAATGAGCACAAAAATGTATGTCCTTGAAAAATGGCAAACTTGAGCTTTATCAACCTTCACAAAGTGGGCTTGTTGAACTGATTCAGTTTCACTGCATGGCATTAGTTTTTTCTTGCACATTTTGTGACATATAAGTAAAACTCTCTTGGAATATCCATTAAGGAACATTTTCTGGTTCAAGCATATTGTGTACAAAATGTCTCATAGCAGTGTAAATTGAAATTCCATAGTCGCTGCATGCTTCAGTAGGGTAAATAGAATCACACAGTTCTTCAAGTGCATTATAAATCTGGTACATGTACGGTACAGACACATCTGGTGCATGGGGGTCCAGCCCTGATACAGTTCAAAATATTGTGGCTCCCCTTCAAAGACATCATGTACTAGTGTTTGGTGCCTTAACCATTCCATTTAACTAAGAGTTGGATTGAGGACCAATTAACCTCTACATGTGCACAAACCATGCCTGTTGTAGGCAGCCTCAAACTCTGTCAATGCTGTGTTAACCCTAATTGGAACAAAAACATAGTGAAGACAGAATAAAAGATCAAATTCACTGTCTACATCAAGGATATCCTCAGCTTCCATTTGGTAGAATAGAGCATAAAATGTCTGAATTACAGCGTAGTACACATCTCTCCATAAACGTTCAATTCGAGAATTATGGACTGAATGTCCAGCAATAAAGCTCCCTCTATCAGGACCCCTTTGCTCTTCCATTAATTCGCACACTCCAAAGTTTTCAGTTCCGTAATCTGCACGAACCCTTGATGGAAGGCCATACTGGTTTACTGCATGGACAAACTGATTTGTAACAGTGGTTGCACTGTTGTTTGTTGAGCAGTGAAGGTAAACAATCATTCGACTATATCCATGAATTGCTCCATGCGTTACCATTCTCCATCGTATAAGTGCATGATGACCATCAATATGCCATAGACTGAAAGGCCCTAGAGTATACCAGTCGCTGAGCCATGAGACCCCATCTGAGAGCACATTGTGGCAGGATCAATTTTTCGTAATGATGAAGGGTACCCTCTACCGTTGAATAATTATACCCCTTGAATGTAAGGGACTGGTCAGTTTCTTCGGCGTGGGGGGTGTATTCATGGGGGGGGGGGTGTTAACCCTGTTTTTGACTTTGGTGATAGGGGGGTCACCATGTTTTTGAAATCAACTTGTTCTAAATCTATGTAAACATGAGGTCGTCCAGGTGCATGTGTTATTATTATCTGTCGTTCGCCAAGTAATGCTGGGATGGACGTACATGTACCGGTAGATCTGCCCGCCAACAGAGTATTAAATTTTTCAGTCAAAATTTTTTGGTCAAAATTTGTAGATAAGCATGTCAAGATGTACTGGCTATCATTGTCCAATAAGCTGTAAATCTGATAAGAATTAACAGGGTTTGAAGGCACCTCTTAAAATAGGTATCCTCACTCAAAAACACTGCTCAAGTGAATCTATCAAGTCTCTAACCTCTTTAAAAATGAGAACCACGCAGCAAAAACTATCTGGTTCCATTGTTCCTGCTCCTGCCATTGTGTCTTAAATAACATCCAGCTGTTGCAATAGAGGGCCACACTCATCTATTCAAATTTTATCCCATGGAGAGCCCCCAGTGTTAAACCGGTAACTCTCGGTAGGGCCCTACCGAGAAAAATCGATAAAAATGGGCGGAGCAAAACATAACTAATATGGTTTCTTTGTGAACAAAAAGTAGCAAATTAAAACAGCTGGTCGAACACCTCCAAAAATAGAACGTGCACGCCACATAATGTAAACATTGACTGCATGGTGACTTTACGTATACTATTTTCACCCAATTTTACGGTTTACTTTCCATACGATACATCCACTCATTTCCCCCATAGGTTTGTCTTGAACGTAGACCTTTTCGAAGTCTTACTGGAGCAGAGGTTCGGCGCGGCGGCCCCTCGGATTTGTACAAACCGTGATGACGTTGCCAGCCAATCGATCGACACTCCTCAGTATACGTTTCTCGTCCGAAAACGAAGCGTTTGTCATTGTATTCAGCGCGTTTTTGAATGATTCAACATAATGCATATCATGACAGTGGCAATAGCTATCCGCATCTTTGTATACGGGTAAACGATGCAGAAATCCAACGAGTAGTTTTTCTGCCACGGGATCAATTATCGGGGTTTTCCTCGGCTCAGTCATAGTGTACATCACTCTTGCAGGGAGTCTTGATTGCAGAATCCGAACGCCGTCCTAGAAATGCCGCATTTCAGGAAAGAACGGGAAAAAATCAAAACAGTTCTGAAAGAACAGCAAATTCGCCTAGTACATGTCCAAATTTATCGAGTGTGGTTATTTCAATGGACGACGTTGGACATTTACCACAATGCTCAACGGCCAAGTCGTCTACCAAATTTTGTAGAGTTTTTGTCTTACAAACAATCCTTTCCTCATTCGACCTTAGTTCAGCGAGGCAGGGCTGTGTCTCCATTATAAAACGTAGTTTTCCACAGTTCTTGGATGGTAGTTGTAGTTTCCTTTTCAAAAATTTCGTTGTCTCATGAACTCGGCGCTGCGCTGCGGATGGGAGGGTACCGACGACTATTCCCCCGGCTTCGATTACCATTTTTATGGTGATCGAAATGAAATATTGTGTCGATTTATTGTCTTATGATTATTTCAAAAAGCTTCTGAAAAATACTATTTTAGAAATCAAACCTATTGATATTTTATCAACAAAAATAAAATCAGAATAAAGTGGTCGCATGAATTATCGGAGCATTCGTTTCAATGTTCATCCCTCCTTATAAAATGGTGAGTTCTAGTATTTCGCTACTTTGAACGATCCCGCCAAAATCGAGTGCACAAGTTTGCACTTCTACACTCTCCACGCAGTCGCGATACTAGTTCATTACAAACGTGTGGTAGTCAGAGTCAGACTGCTAATCACACTATGTCAACTAGCTTGAAGATAGCTGTCACTGATGAGCACTAGAGGTAGCCTCGGGAATTTTCTTTGCCAGGAATGAATTGGAGCTAGCTGTGATGGGGATCGAGCGCGGACATTTGAGTGCAACTTATCGGACATAGTACGGTGACCTCAGCTGCCGCCGCGCCGGCGACGTTTGTCAACTCGACGTCTGATCAGCATAAGTGACCCAGCAGTGACGACCGAACATGCCGAAGGCAAAAAATCCCGGTTTTGTCAGCACATTGGATTCTGGAGGCTACTTGTTTTTTGAATTTTGACTTTGTTCGCTTTGTGTTACATAGGCATGCACGGCTTAGATCGGGAAAGAAAATGTATATCACTTTTGGAAACAGCTAAGCGATAGTTACGCATATCGCATTGCGATGATTGCGCTTTCAACAGTACGTTGACTAGAGGGTAAAACTTGAAATTTGAAAAGAAGACAGAAGATATACAGACAGTGTAGACAAAGTGAGAGATCATGCCAGAATTCGTGCTGGTACTTGTCCGTGGTCTCAACCCGAACATACCAGGCCTTCCTGTCTGTAAAATGTACGGCTCAGGTAGGCCAACATAAATGAAAACGGTCCTTTTCAGGACCAACAAATTTTCCAAAAAGAGAACTACCAAATCAAATGTGTTTGCATGTATTTATATACACAGTAAGTGTGCGTTTGTATCTTTCGGTGCGCTCCGAATATTTGGTGTTTTTCCCCGCGTTGAACAAAGAACGCTACGTACATAAAAAGTAAACAACGTATCGCTAATGACTCATTTGCAATTTGCATATCATGTCAAGCATGCAGATTCAAACTGAACATTGAACGTTATACCGGCGATATTACCGGCAAATATTTTATTCTTTTTATGGTTCCAGACGTCATTTCAAATTTAATTTCTTCAGAAACCAAGTATATTGTGCTCCAAATACTTATACACCTATCCCTCAATTTCCAAGAAAAAAATCAATCCGTAGATTTCTAAATTAAAGGTTTTTATCGACGTCCAGAGCGTACCGAGTACGTTTGAATATCCCACCATTATGACCACTCTCGTAGGTTCTCGCGCTTTTATACGGGAGTTGGGGCTTTAACAGGGAGAATTGGACATAATTTCCAGTCGTTTTGAACATGTAAATTGTACAAAGAACACATGAATGACATTTCATGACCACAAGCATGAAATATAAGAATGGCTTTATGAACATAATCATATTAATTTTTAGAACAAAAAACAAGAAATGTTTGGAACAAAACTATGAAATTTTAGAATATAAGCACGGTTTTATGAACATATAAAATTTTAGAACACAAATATGAAATTTTAGAACACAATATCATGGTTTTTATGAACATAAACATACAATTTAAGAATATTTATATACATAATTTTATGAACAGAAACACATTTTGAGAACACAAACAAATGTAGAACACAATCATGGTTTTTAGAACATTAACATGAAATTTAAGAACATAAACATGGTTTTATGAACATAAACATAAATTTTTAGATCACAAACATGAAATTTTAGAACAAAATCATCAAAACTTAGTGTTTTTTTTTAAATTTTGCAACACTTGGCTTGCCATAATCAGTTGACCATACACACTTACTCCATCAATGAAAACCCTGCAAGGGACTCGTCAATCAAATCAGTACACAGAGCTTGCATATGTGCTAACCTTACAATGACAAGTGAAGTTTCGGTTGAGCTGTCAGCACCAGCTGTCGTCAACTTGAGGGACCATGCAGTTGACCAGTGTTTGGGTCCAGCCAGTAAATAAATGGTTGTCATGGGCTCAGTTGGTACATTTACCAAACTTTTGATAGCCCTATTGTATGCAAATAACATGATCTATCAACATGCATTTGATTGGCTATTCCAATGTTATTGTGTCACTGAGGGTGCCCAATCACACAGTCTTGTATGAGTCCTATATTTAATACAGTGTGGAATGCTCCTACAGAGTCCAATATATTATACATGCATATCCTGCACTTTGGCTCAACTCTCATCTGTTTCTGATACAGCTGAGGAAAACATCTGATACGATTTTTCTTTCTCATTCACATATCTTGAGTTCTCTTGTCATTGTTGTAATAGGGCATATCATTTATATTCCATGGATTGGCATTAATCAGAACCAGGCTACCGTCAATGATCTCACCAGCATCATTTAGTACTTCTAATCCAATAAATCCACGGTTGTGAGGATTGTCCACAGTGACTACCATTGATCTTATGAGCATAATCTAATACTTCTAATCCAGACAATCCATGGTTATGAGAATTACTATTCATAGTGATTCGTAACTTTGCAAAATAGTCTATCATTTTGCAAAAATCCAAATATCTAAGATACCGGTATATTAAAAGTAACCATAAATTGTAAATTTCTTTCAAATTAAAATAATGCCCACCACAAAAGAGAAACAAAAGAGACTCTTTTTTTCTGTTCATTGACATACTTGTTGACGAAATTTCACACATTTTTCAGGATGGCAGGTCAAAGCTGAAACATCCTTTGTGCAACTTGTTTTTTGATGATAAAATAAACAGTTGATATGACAGACAGAGTATATACCGGTATGTGCGTAGCAACCACAGCGCCAACATCAGCTTATGACTGTAACCATGGCACCCAAGACATTTGTATCTGATAAAGTGAAAAAAGTGACAGATTGCCCTGCGCCGCAGTTGTGTTGAGTTTCTTTGGCTTGACTCTGACAGTACGTTGACTTTACTTGATAACATGTGCTCCTAAGAGTGCCCAGAATGTGAGATCATAGCTAGTTCATTTAAGCAGAAGCGTACGTTAGTTTCTTTTCCCAATATATAACTTAATTTCAACAAGCATACCATACAAGTCACTGAAAACAAACTCTTTGTCAAATACCCGGACCTAACCCCATCATACCGGTTGATCTGAGCCATCTGAACATCAGCTGTCAATCATAGAAATTATCAACTAGTGGGTCTCACTGCAAACTATTGAGCACAAAGCTTTCCAAATGTACATCAGGAAATTTCTCTCTGGCTTTCAAAAAGTGAAATAAATGGTAATAACTGCATATATTATTGTGAGCAGTTAAGACATAAAAGCAACATAGCATGCTGTGAACACTTAGAGAATATCTGAGGAAAATTCTCAAATAGACTTGGCAAGAGGTCTCTTATTGAATATACTGAATTATGATGGAGTTGATCGATGCATTTGCTGTATTGTGCATGTGGCCACTGTCATTGCTGTAAAATGACCAACTCATCAAGTAGGGAAATGAAGAAATAAGTCACTCGCATCACACTTTGTGGAAGCTAATTTAAATCATTTGAGGATGGTTAGACTGTTGATCATACCGCTAACCCCAGATGCGTAATGCATGAATGGGCAACTGCTAAAAACTTGTTCTTTTGCAGTCCTGCCAGTGCAATAGTATGGCAACCCTTTGGAAATCACCAAATATCACGTAGACCTATTTCCTATCAGTGCTTAAAACTTTCAAAAATTGTGCTGATATCGGAAGTGCAAACAGAGAACTGTGAATGTGGGTTTTCTATAGAGAATACAGTAAGATAAAGAAACGCTTGCAACAGACAGGAACCAGACAGATTGACAGCTGTCTCATCAATGATCTTTGATGAGGGACAACAAGTTGATTGAGCACTCAGAGTGTGAAAAATCATGAGAACAGTAACAACACTCATATCAAAAGTGATGTCAGATGAAAAGTGACAATGAAGGATAAAGAAATACAGTACATGGATGATTTTAGATTTTACAGTACACTCCATGATCAATGGCAATCCACTTTTTAGACTTGTAAATATGACAAAACTTTGCTTTCTGGTATTACATATTTATGTCTCATTACAAAACAATATAAGACAGTGAGCTTGATAGACATTGTGGAATATTCAACTCCTTGATATAATATTGCTCTGCATCCATCTAACGTATGTCACAACTTGTGATATGTAATTTTAGAAAAGTATAATATCCAGCATAAAGTGCTAATTTGATTTACTTACCATGCCTGCAAATGTTTTGGTTGGAGAATATTTTTTTATGTAAGTTTGTTTGTGTTTTTTTGTTTATTTATTAATTTATTATTATTTATTTTTCTGTGTTTAATATAATGTCCCCTAAAAACTATGAAGTTCTAAAACACTTGAAGTCCCATAACTCATTGATCTGTTCTGTGAAAGCTGGCTGTACTGAAACTGGAATATGTCATATGTTCTGGCTACTTAAACTTTAAATATAAGTATGGCACATGTGTTTAATGGTGGCAAAATGACAGAAGACTAGCTGGCTTAACACCGTCCCTAGAATTTTCACTGCCAACAGTTCTCAATGGACCCTTTCACTGTTATCGACGCCATCTTGAATAGGGAGCAAATGGCAGTCACGGTCGCTGAATGTTGGCGCTTGCGGCGCGCTTTTTTGTTATTGTTGAGAACGAAAATACGGAAGTACGTATCGTCTGTCTGCCGGTGTCACTTTTTGTCACATTTCCACGATTTTATCGAAAGACATCATCTTACCAGGTAAGCATAGTTTATTTTTTGAATTTAAACTTAGGATCACGTGTTTTGATAGTCACTTTCGATAGTTTTGATTGACTTTGTGCCCATCATGCTGTATGGTAACTCAGATTACAGCTGTACTGGGTGAAAATCCTGTTTCTCCAAGACGTACTCAGCTGTGCTGGTGCGGATAGACTGACGGATCACATTAACGCGAGTCAGCATCGTTTCAGAAAATCGTATAAATACCAATGATGTTGGAATAATCGCGTAAGTGTCACAAGATTGATTACTACGTTGTTATGTACCTGTATAGTGCTCTTTTGATGAACAGTTCGCCAGCTGACAAAACGTTTGTCAGAAGATCGCTCTAGGATTTTCAAGACTACCATTTCAATTCAAGGTCAAATGTTATAGTCACGCTAGTGCTTGCTCAACTGTAAAGTCATTTCAAGGTTTATCCTCTACAAATTTGAATGTGATTTGTCAGGGGTACAGTGATTATAACATTTAATTTCAATTAATTTAAGTTCAACAATGTCTTGAAAATTGCATCACACTAACTGGCAAAATCCTCTTTGAAATTTTGAAGTGATAGAAGTAAGTATAAAAATTTAGCATTGACAAAAAGCTTATGAAATTATACTGACTAACATCTTGAAGACAAAACCAAATACATTTTCTTTTTGTAATGTCTTCAATTTATTATTACTCTTGGGAGAATGTCTGATCCACTCTCTGTTTCTTAGCAGTTTGCTAGTTTTTTTCAGGGCTACTTATTCACTAACAGTTTAGTCAGCATCGGCCAGATAGTTTATGCACCTTTCTTCAACTTTTACACATATAAGTCTGCTGTTGTCAGATAGTTTCTGCACTTTTCTTTTCTTCAACTTTTCTATCAAATGAGTCTGACAAATTTAAATGAGCATCGACCTTTTTTGTATTTCAGGGATCGTAGTATTGTAGCAATTTGCTTTGACCATGCCAGGCGGTAACCATTGCTGTATTCATGGGTGCAACAATGATCGTCGTTATCCTGAGACACAGATCAAGAGACATCATGTTATAGTGTTACGTTTTCATACTTTCCCATCTAATGAGGACTTGAAAGAAGAGTGGGTGAAAAGAGTGAGAAGAGGAAGACCTGACTTTGTACTTTGATCAGGTGCACGTATTTGTTCGAATCACTTTTCAGAAGGCGAGCCATCTCCATTGTACCCAATCCCAACAGTTTTCCTTTCTGAGTCACTGTCACAGTACCAATCTTCACCAAGGAAGAGAATAGTTATAGTAAAGAAACATAATAATAGCTACAACAATAATCAGAACACTAGCATAGATGTCGAATCTGACATAGAAGACCATGATTCCTTTAAGATCTGTACAGCAACAGAGCAGTTGACAAGAGATTAAGAACTGTATGACTTTTGAGGGAATTTTTAATTATTTATTACCAAAGGCAGCACATATGCAATATTGGAAGGGGGAAAAACAAACAAAAAAAGAAATGCCCAAACGATACACAACTCCAGATTCACCCTATTTAAATAGACCTGGTCCTTCACGAAAACTTACTTTACCCCAAGAGTTACTGCTGGTGATGATGCGACTCCGTTTAGCCCTTTTGGTTCCTGATCTAGCTTTCCGTTTTCAAATTTCTGATGGGTTGGTTAGTTCTATTTTTATCACTTGGATCAAGTTAATGGGTAGGGAACTTGGGTGGCTCATAATATGGCCATCAAAAGATGCGATCAGGGACAACTTACCCACATGTTTTAAGAGGTTTTATCCCAAAGTAAGAAGTATTATTGATTGTACGGAAATATTTATTGAAAAACCATCATGTCTTGACCTTCAGGCCAAATTTTGGTCTGAATACAAACACCACTGTACCATTAAGATTTTAGTTATATCGTATTACCGGTACTGAGTCCAAATGGTTTGATTTCATTTGTTTCAGAATCATATGGGGGTCGGGCTTCAGATAAATTTATAGTTCAGAACAGTCACTAGACTCTCGCCAGTCGCTTGTACCGCTTGGTCTCGCGTATTGGCGTAGCTTCCTGTATTTGCTGGTACAAGCGACTGTTACGCCTCACGCAATCCCACTTGCTATTACACATTCATGAGGTACGTATCATAGTAATGGGTGGGGTAACAATACCATATTTGGATAGTGGAAGGTCATCCTTCAGGTCATACAGTTTAGGTTTCCAGTTTCAGCCGTGATCGTAAAAGATTAGAACTTACTGAATAGAATGAATCAATTTTCATATTTTTAAAACTGATTTTGAGCATCGTAGTCAAAACATTGGGCTTTGGCCCTCCCTGGATTCCGTTTATTAAAGTGTCGTCGGGCTGCGGGCCGTCGACTGTCTCAGCCCACAGTCACTGTGCTCATGCAGCCATGCCATACGGATAAAGTAAAGTGCTGTGAGCACAGGGAAACCGCCGTTGTTTGTAACGTCTTGTTGCGATCGTCGCGTTTCATTGCTCGTGCCCGTCATAAAAGCTTACATGTGTCCAGGGATACTGTGCCTAAAAACCTAACCCAACAGTTTCTATGTCAGTAAAACAACTTTTTGATTCCATGATTCCCACTAGCTGGGCCCTTCCTCTACCGTGCACAGCCGCGCTGTGTTTTTATGTCAACGTCTGGGAAGCGCGTACAATCGAGGAATAGTGCTGCAGTTTAAGCCCAGCCCTTTCCTTGAAACTCATTGTGACGTCACCGTTGCCTTTTTCATACGGTTCTGTGAGAGCGCATACAAGGAATAACAGTCCTCGTGCCTTCAGCACTCGGCCTCCCGCCTTCCGCGCTCGATCGCCTGTGTTGTATTGCTACCATACTTAATAAAGTGACTCTGATCAAAAGAAGGCACGAGGGACTGTCGTCAGTCTAAACAGTCACTTTTACACTCTCCTTGAGCCTTATGATCAGTTGCTAGCTGGTAAGGGGATTTAAAATCAAAGATGACCTTATGATTAGACAAATTCAACTAATTCCTCCAAGCACAACTGGAAATCTGCAGAAGACAAGTGCAGCTGTGGCAGAAACATCAAGTACAATTTATGTTGAACAAGCGATTGGAAGAAGCATTTTCATATTTTAACAAATGAGTTGCCAATTACCGGTAGTTTATTGCCATTGACAAATGATATTGTTAAAACTTATTGTGCTCTATGCAACTTGCTAGAGCCACTGTGTGAGTGATATGTATTTTATTAGTCAACCTTATTTTGCCTCTGATGAGAGAAAAGAACCAAACAAAAACCAAAACAAAACAAAAACATGTTCATGACTTGCAGTTTTTAAATCAAAGGGTTATGTGTAGGCCATTGTATTTCAATGTGTTACGTCATGAAAGTGATTCAAGCATTTATATGGTTTTTCAGCAATCACATTTCACTATAGGGAAAAAGTGCGTGACTAGAGCGAGAAACTGACACTTTCTCGCAATCGGTGAGAATCTCTTCTTATTCTCACCGCTGTCGGTGAGAAAATTTTAATCTCCACTGGAGATTGGTGAGAAATGCACACCTTGGCGAGAATCAAGTGAGAGAATAAATTCTCACCGGTGAGAATGGAAATTCTCACTAAGTACAGCGAGAATTGAAATTCACTGGCGAGAATCATCAAGACTCGCAGTTCATTGGCAGAATCATAAAGACTCCGACCGGCGAGTCTTGATGATTCTCGCCAGTGAATTTCAATTCTCGCTGTACTTAGTGAGAATTTCCATTCTCACCGGTGAGAATTGATGTCACACTTGATTCTCGCCAAGGAGTGCATTTCTCACCAATTTCCAGTGGAGATTAAAATTTTCTCACCGACAGCGGTGAGAATAAGAAGAGATTCTCACCGATTGCGAGAAAGCGTCAGTTTCTCGCTCTAGTCACGCACTTTTTCCCTATAGTGATTATGATGTTACAATCACAAATCTTGAGGCATGTATCTCTGATGTCAGAAACTAGATATTGTCCAACTTCTTTTGTCTAAATGATGACAAAACAGAGTTTGTAATTTTTTCTTCATGTAAAATGATCCCACTGATAGTGAGGTATTAGGGAAATTTGTGGTGGTGATGTATTGATGCCAGCCAAGTGTATTGCAAAATCCAAGGGTATTCTTCTTGAGTCATGTCTTCCTATGAAAACCCACATTGATCTGTCAATTCACTATGTTTCATAATCGTTGCATTGCCCTCATATTTGTCTGGGACTACTACTCAACAGTTCGTTCATACTCTCATAACCTCCCATATTGACACGAGTAATTCTTTGCTGTACGGTATACCTCAATATTCAATTAGTCGTATCCAACACATATAAAACATTGTTGCCAGTATTGTCACCCTTTCAAATCGTCACTTTTACAGGGATTGCATTGGTTGCCAATCCATCAAAGGATCACATTTAAGATCTTGATAATCAGATTTCAGATGTCTCTATGGTTCCCCACAAATAACTCACAGAAATGTTTAAGTCTTTATACCCCGAGGCATAATCTATTTTTTTCTGAGCATTTCAAGTTGTGTTCAACTAGAGTACCGTATACTATGAACCAAGAGATGTGGTGACTGAGTGTTGGTGCTCCCAAATTGTGGAACACTTCTTTGCTGAAGGTTTATGATAAGTGTTTACATGCCAGCCTGTTTCTCTTGACAAATTACATTCCATTATGTGTAGTTAGTATAAAAAGTAAACAGACTGTTTCAAGCAGTCTCATTTAAAACTTTTTTTTATTATTCATAAAAACTTCACAACATATACATACAGGATGCAAAATAGATGGAGAATTTGTGAACTTTAGCCTAAGAATGAAGGCATTTTTATAGACCATGTGCATTTCACTATGTAGACATTGTCAACTCAACTTTCTACTTTGCATAATACACCAGGTTGGCTTCTACACTTTTTTCCTCTTGTTTGCAATCTTATGTATGGTATGTTTATGTGTAAGGCTGTGTTCATTACAGATCACCCTAACAGTCTTTGCATCTCCACCACAACATAAAACATAACAGGGAATCTCATAGTAAACATATACTGTAATACATCTCATCAACGATTATATACTTGCGAAGCCTGTTGACATAGCTTCAATACACTTTATAATCACCTTTTTATTGCATATTATATCGTAATTAATTATAAGAGGTCACTTTCATGAATGTATTTTGAGGAATATTCAACTTGTGTAACTATATTCTTGTAAACATGTAGTCTTAGACTCTAGATGTAGAAACATGTACAGATGAATTAAACCAGATATAAATTCATACTGTAAAATACCAACAACTCTGTCTGACTTGCACACAGATATTTTTTGCTCAAATTTGAGTTGTCGGATGTATCACATAACAGTATGCAACATTGCATCTGAACCTGAATTCAATTATTAATGGTACATGTAGTTAATTTATCAACAGTGTTACACAAAGTGTATTACAGTGTGTGTCAACAATCTACACACCAGATTAACAATCATGGGAAACAGGAAATATAGAAAAAAACAATGCTTAAATATAACACTCAAAATTCTCCAAAAGTTACAGCTGCAGTTACTCTTGACAGAAAGTATGTGTGTAGACATACCAGGGTTCGTACACCTTGGACAAATAAATTCCAGGGTTTTCCAGGGTTTTTTGACCAGATTTCCAGGGCTCTTTCAACTAAAATCAAGTAATTTTCCAGGGCTCTTGATCATGAAAACAAATTTATACTCGACTTCTATTGACACACCGTACCTATCTACTGCTTTAATTCGTGAGCTTTTTCTTCTAACTGTATAGCTACTGATTGTATTTCAGTTTGTTTTTCTCTTTTGCAGTCTTAGAATTTGCACTCCTAAGACTATTTAACTTTGCGACAAAAGACATTCCCTGTAGATTTAGCTTTCTTGAATATCTATTATCAGATTTGTTAAGTTCAACTACATCAGTCTCAAGTATCTTCATTTTCCAGGGTTTTCCAGGGCTAAATCACATTTTTCTAGGGTTTTCCAGGTTTTCCAGGGCTAAAATAAAATTCCAGGGTTTTCCAGGACCGTACGAACCCTGCATACCGGTACATATACATAGAGTCACAGAGTGTATCTATTAATTTTATACTTACAAACTAAAGAATACGGTGAAAGAATGCCAGCCATGCAGTTTTGCATCTCATAATTACAAAATTAAATCGGCGTAATTGATTGTGTAAAAGATAAACAAAACAATAAGGGGTAATTTCTCTTTATAAACAAGAAATGCTCGCCAAAGACAAAACAAAAACGGGAAAGCGCCGGGTGAAGAGATTTCCAAAGTCATCATGGATTTTTTGTAAAGACTTTGCTCACATTGATAACCATACTGCTACTTTGACCCAACTGTTAACAGAGATTGCATCATTTTGAAGTGAATTGTTAACTTGGGAAATCGAAGGACAGATGAAAGAAGAATCATCGGCGTACATGTCTAAGTTAGAATTACAACTTAAGGACAATAGTAAATCATTGATAAAAATTGTAAAGAGCAAAGGACCAAGTATTGAGCAATTCAACTTAAATTAATTCTGTTGAATTTTGATAGATATAGTTTTTCATTAGAGACCAGCAGCCACTGAAATTTCACAGTTGACAGTCTTTCTGTTGTGAAACAGAAATCTCTTTGTACAAATCAACATTCCTGTGACAGTAATTGTATTTCTTGGTGAAAAAGTGTCCAAATCAGAAACAATTATCTAAAAAAAACGGAAATTCCCCATAAATATCTGTGGACTAATTTGTAAAATACCCATTCACTGATGAAGACAACATGAATTAAGTATATTTTGAAATAAAAACAGGCTATTTTACTGAGGGCACTGTTCATATTTGACTACAACCTCTTGGACTGTGTGTTGTGGATGGATGTGCAAAACGACATCCAACAATATATGTTTGTTCTCTACTTCAAACCTGTAAAAAGATTATTGGACATTTTGCAACATGGTCTCTTTCAACTACAGTAAAATTTTAAAATACAGTACTGGGCTTTGGCTGAAATACCGGTACAGGGGTGAGGGCACATCCGGGAGTTGTACCGTAGAGGCCTTTTCCATGAAGGCAGTCACAGATTTGAATGACATCAAACGAAGACATGGACAGCATATTACCCAGGGTGTGCCTGCCAGTACTGCTGCAGAAGTCACAAGGTATAGTACTAGTAGCGGCCTGAAAGGTGGCCCGCAACCCCTATGGAATCACACTGCTCATCTGGCAATGTGGAACCAAGCTCCATTGACCCATGACATGCAATTTACAAAGACCTGTGGTATACAATCAACAAAACTCAAACGTTGAATATTATATACTAAATTAAACAGTACCTCAAACTTTTGATGATTTATTTCTCGTTTTGTTCAGTCATTACAAATTCTCATTCTACTCCAAACTGAAAGTAAAAGCATGTTGAAACATCCACTAATCAGTTGTCAACACAGCCTTATGTGTACAATTAACTTTTGTTGCTGACATTTGAATGCTCGATCAGCTGAATACTGTAAATCTGAAAATTATGGTTGACATAAGAAACAAATACCAGTAATAAAAAAAAATATCATAGAGTTACTGGTCATTCCACCTTTTTGTTATACCATTTGATATGACAGGTCGGCCACATTCAGACCAAAATTTGGCCAATGCAGCAGTAACAGAAGAAGTGGTACACAGATAATCTCAACGCCTCTCTTCTAAGAACTCTCTCAAAACCAAAGACAAAAGCCAAAATGACATTATTTATCCAGTAATGCTATGTGCGTGGCCATTGCACATTTTGAACTGGTGAGGGCAGTACATTAAGCCAGCTGAAACTTCTACACAAAGACAAACACAGACTAAAATTATCAATACCCAGTGTTTGCAAATCACAAATAGCATCTCTACAACATTTCTAGACTCTCGCCAGTCGCTTGTACCGCTTGGTCTCGCGTATTGGCGTAGCTTCCTGTATTCGGCACTCGACCTCATGCCTTCGGCGCTCGATGGCCTACGCGTATACGTTGGATTGCTACCGCACTTAATAAAGTGACTCCTGTCAAAAGAAGGCACGAGGGACTGTCGACAGTCTACAACATTTCCAGTCTTACTTAGTGTTAACACGGTATATGACTAAATTACAAATACCATCGTCTGCAAACAAATCCCCTTGGTGTTAATTCCTGTTATTGCCTTTTCAAGTAATTGTACACCCCTCATGTACCCAATCGTGAACTAAAATGCAGTGACAGATTAGACTTGCCAAAGTGTATGGACTCAGCTATGCCTTGTTGAAAAGCCATTGACTAAAAAGTAATGGATGGTCCTGACAGGTTACCTCAAGACGTTTTGACCGGTTAACAGGGCCTTCAGAACGCGATTTCTGCATAGCAATGGCTCATCACGCATTCATGGTAACCTTTAGCTGGCTGTCAATATCTTTGAAAGGCTTTTTTTAGCCTGCTTTGCATATGACGTCGATGGAAGCAACCTGCCAATCACCCAAATAGTAAATAGACAATTAACTGACTATTGATTGACCCAATTAACACTATCCAGTATCAGTCACAGCGTGTTTGTTACAGTTTGTCTAGTCCATGGAGCTATATCTCTATGTCTAGTCTACAGCGAAGCAAATAGCCACAACTTTACAGTGTTACCGATTCCTTTAAATTTCTTATTTGAGCAATCGGTGATCTACCCAAACATACTACCATTAACCAACCATAGCAACTACGTATGAATCCTGCACAGGTCTACGTGTAATTAAGGGTTCTCTGGAATAAAATGCCGTACGCAAACTATTGCAGTGTTCTTCTATGAACAGTAAACTCTGAAAAAGTCGCGAGATAGCGGCACAAATAAACACGCGGATGAGCATAACATTGGAATACGCGTATTTCTATGTGTACTTTTCGCACGTGGTTTTGTTTGTACCATGGTGCGTTTGAAACGCTGCTTCACCTACAGCATTACCGATAAGTTTACAAGGGTGACATGCTAATTTTGAAAGTTCGGTATTATGGCACTAAGAATTCTGATCACCGAGAAAACCACCTGTTTGAATACTGTTTGATATTAAGTGATGGTCAAATTTCAGGGTGTGCACGTGCTTGATACCCAACAAACATAAATGCGCAGTTGATTTATCATGTATCGCGGCCAAATGTTGATAAAACAACGTTGTTCACTTGTTGTAAGATAATAAGGCTAATAACAAAATAAACAACAACATCAACAACAACAACAACAACAACAGAACAGGTAGACATTACAGCAAAGCCCCAAACCGCAAACAACCAAATGTTTAGACAAAACTTTAACAGGCTCTTTAAAGACATCTTCCGTAGAGCACAGAGTGTAATTTCGACAAGAAAACCCGAACTGAGTTTGGATGCCGAAGATGCTCTCACATTTCCATATCTGACAAACAGTAATGGAAAAAGATAAACAAATATAAAGGACGGACGCATCTGACGCGTCGACGTATCTCAATTTTAAAGTATAAGCTTACAATATCAACTCACCTCACACCTTTGGTCGTGTAAACACTTGGGAGGAGGCATTGAACTCTTCTCTTTGACAAAATTTCTAGTCATATACCACGTCGAAAAATCCTGTATTCACGGTTTGGCAAAATTAAGTTGATTCCGTCAAACAAAAGAAGGCTATTCCATGGTGCATTGGGGTACACTTAGGTGTACGTCGAGCTGGAGTAATGCGATTACATTCACGATGCTTTACTTGAAATCATTTGTTTCAGGGCAAATAAACATGATATACCGGTATGCTATGGGAAATACTGGCCGCTCATAAAATAAGAAAATACACTCAATATCTGTACATCTTTATTTATATAGTCACAGTACCACCGACACCCACGAAAACCAAAATGGTTCAGTCCAGGTACCCGCAACTCTGCCACGCGACCGGTCAACAGGAAATCCACCGTAGGTGTCTACGGCACGAGTATACGCGTATCACCCTGGCGACGTTAATCCAAGTTAATTGACACCACTTGTAACCATCGGGAAGGTACTCCTCCCCCTAGCACAGACGAGCCCTGAGTCATTCGACAAAGCATTGTTATTACAATTTCCTGCATAAAATTAACAGCTGAGTTAGCCGGTCAAATCGTCTTGGCAATTCCTGGCATGGAAGTGATATTGGTAAACAGATATCCGGAAACTGTCGGAGAAAATGTTGTATCGATGTGAAGTTGATGTCTGGTGTATTCATGAATGGAATTAGCTAGCTAAATAGAAACTGCATAGTTGTATGGGTGATCAATGGTTGCAATGTGGTTATATGACATCTGAGTGTTGGTTTGTGACAAAGATGGATATGTGCGGACAGATCTAGAAGTTCCTCACATGGAATATACATCTCTATAGGTTTTGTCAATTTGTCCAAATAGCTGGCCTGGCACTGTATGGAGCTCAGTTTTACATAAAAGTAAAACATGACCTTAACTTGATTTGAAAGTATCGAGGACAAAGAGAAATATAGGGCTATTTATTAAATCTGTATGTGTTCCTTTTGTCCTTATGTTTGCACACAATATGCCATGGTACAGGTACAGTGAGAGAAATACTTGCACTTTAAATTCCTGTTTGAATTTTATACAATGGAAACAACCTACTGCAAGTCAACACTCTTGCAGAAAGATGGCCATCATTCATGGTGTATTATTTAACTTGAATCACAAAACAAGATATCCCTTTCAAGTATGGTGCTAGAAGTATCAGAAACGTATTTTTTGTTGTAGAAAGCACCATGTTTGTTTTATACTTTTTCGACAGCAATACTTGGCAGAGAGTGAAAGATTCAGTCACCTATCAGTTTCAGCAAATTCAAACCTAATCTAATCAATGACTGAAGGAGATGTGTTGAATATCCACTCTGCAACAAAATCTTGTTGGAACCTGCAATCACATTGTATGGTTGAGTTTATGGAGTTAACTTATACTGGGAAAGAACATCGCCTACATGGCTCCCCGCACTCCTTGTTACTACGTGTAACCGGGTTTGATAATTATTTAAATTACACTAAAATTTCATTTTGCGTGTTTGAGAAGCCTGTTGTGTCAGTAATGTGGGATGTACTTCAACTGTTTGTGTTCACCACGGTAACCTAGGCTACAGTGCGCCTTTAGTCACCGTTAAAGGGTTGGAATTGGTGGAGACCCATATATGTATGAACTTTTCACTGTATCCTGCCTGCCAGGGCAGTATTAGGATATCGATTCATACTTGTTCAGGCCAATTTCCAGTCATCTCGGTCAACAAGGGTATGCATCATTTGCATGAATATTGACTCTGAACTTAACTATGGTCACTTTGTAGGAAAGCCCTTGAGTAATAGATATTCTATATATTTTCGTAAAGCTTAAAATTTTACAAAGTGACCTTGGTTTATAAAATGCTCTTGAATACACAAATTGATCTTCACTGCTTTTTCTAATTTTAATTTCAATTGACTACGCGACTGTCTTACGTACGGTTAACTTTTCCGAAGCTGTGATGCAGTAATGTCAGTATGATGGCAAAACGCGTTAAACGCGAGATCTGTAATAAAGCCTAAGGTCTTGTATGTGCAGCTATTAAGTGCTGCAAAAGGAGATTATTAGTATTATAACTCACCTTTTCGTTCTGTTCAGCCGAAATGTATCCAAAACAACAGCTACTTCCGCGCTGGCACTTGATAAAATATAAGTGTGATAATCCGTATTCCAAGCCCCGCAGCAAACACAGTGGCATTCGTCCAACAGCTACACAAGAATTAGAAGACAGACCCATGTGTCTTCAGTGTCCATAATAGTAAAGTTTGATCCAAGCGGCCCGTTCCTAGCAAACTTATCCTCAGTATATATGAGAATCCTTCGGTGAACGGCAGTTTGTCACGAAGAACCAGATTCTGATTGCAGTGCAATCCACGTCACTCTCAATGTCAAATCAGATCTAAGCACTTCCAAAATAACCGTTGGCACAATCGAAAAGACGATTCATTTTCACCAGATTCTCATAAAATGAATTCGTTCTGTCTTTATTAGTATGGATAAGGTTACATTGAATTTTACCGATGAATTGACTAAACGATTCTGATTCTGACGTCAACTTCTTCGACACTGAGAAGAAACTTTATTACTGTGGCGCCCTCTATGAGCTCGCACAGTACTCTCTGTATAATTCCATACATCCTGGATCCTAGACTTGCTTCAAGTCTGTGATTTGTGAAGGTGTGAATGGATTGAACACGAAGACGTTTGTTCTGTTTTAATACATGTAATATGAAATGTGAACGCGATACAAGTGGCCGGTGAAAACGACGGAAATCCGACAGAAACTGACTCACTAGTAACAAAGGGCATGATTGGTGTAATAATGGCGGACAACACAGGGACTCGAGGGAGCTGGCGCTGAAACGGCTGTAATTTTAAAGCTTCCGAGAGTAGAATTTGACTTATACAAATTTAAGAGAGGTAAGTAGCAAGACGTCAGTTTAATCGGCTGTGCAATATTATACATTGTAAACTTCATTTAGTGACATGCTATTATTACACTCACTTCGCTCCGTATCGATAGCGTTTTACAGGTCATGTGACCTCATATTAAGTCAGGTGACACTGTTGTCCCGTTTTCGATATTTTTTTTGGTAGAAGTTATTGAGTTCGCTACGAGCAGCGGTCACAAATTGTCGTCTGACACCGCGTCAGTGATACTGTCAACATACTTCCGTCAGGTCAAAGTAACTGAAATTTTGACTAAAGTCCTGATTTAGCATTGAATTTTGAATGTCGGGGAGAATAATGATTTGAAAATATTCTTTCCATTGTTCGCTACGATTGCATGTAGGTTTAACGAAAAGTGCGCAGTTGTTTCGAGAAAAAAAAGTACATTTAATGAACGTAAGAAGTGTACAAGTTTTCGGACAGACAATATTTCATTTATCTAATCGTCTCAAAACGGACGAACTACGAGCAGACCTACGAGCTCGTACGAGCGAAGTACGAGTGACGTAATGTGCCGTACTTTCATTGTTCAAAGTACGAGTGACGTGTAATGCAGGTCCCAAAATCGACAAAGTGAGCGTCAAGCTGAGCGTGGAAAAACAAAAACAGCGTCGAACTGAGCGTTGAAAAAAAAAGACAAAATAGGATTCGAAATGAACGTAGAAACATGCCAAACAGAATGTCAAAGTGGGGTTCTGAGTACGGGTGCTAAAATATAGCAAATATGCGAAATAAACACGTAAATGACTTGACTGATTTCAGCTTGAATATAGCAAGTACGTGGGTAGGCCCTACTACTCAGGGTTAGCGGTAGGATTTTCAAGTTAGTAGCCACACTTACTGAGTGTGGCTAATTTGGTCCTAATTTTATTAGCCACACGCAACTTTCATTAGCCACACATACTAAATGCTGGTAGAACATGCTTCAGTCTTCAAGTTTTTGATGTGATACATTCATAAATGCATACACACACATATATATATATATATATATATATATATATATATATATATATATATATATATATATATATATGAGATACATGAGACCATACATTTCTTTTTTCACTGCAAAGGCTACACAGACAGTAGACATGATCTTTAAGTAAACTAAACATTTGTAAAAACACATTCAGAGATACACAAGACCTTATAAACATTTTTCAAGAACAGTCAAATCTTCATTATGTGATTTGGGAAAATTGTTTGAACTCAGACCAAAATAAAAATGAAAAAGAGTAAAATATTGATGAACATGTTACATCCTCATCTATATATACTCTTTTGTTGTTGATTTTGCAAAACCTGTATTGCACTTTATGATCAAGATCCCCAATTGGGATAGGATTTCAATAAAGGCTTACTTCACTTTACTTTACATGCCTACCCTAGTTAAACCCCGATACAGAAAGGTGATGAGCGTATAATAGATCATTACAGTTAGTAAAATTACTTTTCCGATCAGAAAAACTATTAAAAGGTGTTACAACAATGAGACATTGAAGTTCCCGCGAGAGCATTGTTAGGAAAATGGCACGTTTTGCCAGTACCTTCATGAATCTGTGTCCCTCCGTACCCCCGTTACCTAAATAGAATAGTCCCACTCCGCACATCCGCCATTGTTATTCTCACTCAAGGCCACGACGTTGGTTTTCCTTCTCTAAATATGCAATTTAATTTGTTTGACGCTATTATCCTTTCATCAGTGAAGAGTTTTTTACCGGTGACTATTACAACTTTCACTGCTATGTCGTTATTTTCACAAGATGTAGACCGTTTGATATTGCAATGTCGACTTGCTTTTATGTGCAGTCAATGCATGCCATGCCAGTTAGTTTACGGTTCACACTATGCTGTTGATGGACAGCGTACACGACGTCATTGTTTCACGTTTACTTTTTTCAAGTTATGATTAATGTGGAAATTTCACTAAAATGTCGCTGATCCAGGGATTGTGTAATCAGTTTGATTTGATACTCCGATATGAAATACTGTGTCAATAAAGCTCGGAATCGTCGCTGAGTTTTGCTGCTTTTGGCTATGGTTGTCTATCTTAGTATCAACGTGATCGGAATGCCAGTTCATGGAGATCGAGATCGCGAGAATGTAATTGTAACTGTTTTCTGTATTTTGTCTTCCTTTACAATTTCAAGTAAGTGCTTTAAATAAAGAGTTTTTTATGTTGTCTTTAGCATATCAGTGGAAAAGCATTAAGATTTGGACTGTTTAGTTTTTATATCAATTTCGACTGTAGAAATCAGCTGTCGCCACGCTTTTGAGATCGTGGCGATTGCCGATGGGTTTTTGTTCGCCACAATCAAGTTTAGTCGCATTTTGCGACTGTGGCGACCTCTACCGCGAACCCTGCTACTGACTTTGCAGAACTATATTTATAACACTGTTGACAAATCTCAACAACAATAAATTGTGGGTTCATCGTAATTGGTATTGCATGCATTAGTGAATTTTCAAAAATGACATTCATAATTGCATATATTTCAACTTGGGTAGCAAGAAAACCGACGACTCTGAGTGACTGGCATTGGGCGTTCGTTCGTGTGCAAACATCGCGTGCAAGTTACAGACGATGGGCGGTACGGTGGAGTAGGCAATAATAGCGATAAACAAAACGGCCAGTTTAGCTTACCCACGATATTGTAATACATAAGTCATTCACCCTCTGATGTGATTTTCCTCTAATTAGGCCTAAAGCCAAATAAATAAATACATTTGTAAAAATACATTATTACGTCGACGCCGACTTCATTGACGTCGACAAATCGACGTCAGCATTTATACTACGACTGATGCCTGGAACTTATCTACCGAACTGAGTGTAGCTAGGTAAGTTTGGAATGTGATGAGTTGGTTTTGAGTGATGTTTTTTTGTTGTTCAGGAGCGCGAACGAACGAATTGAATATAGAAGTATCGAGCATCGATATCTTGTATGGCTTCTGCAAGTTCCGCGATGACAAACAGGAATATTGACCCCACAGTGACCTGACTATACCATTATTCAATAGGCGGGGCCGTAATCTCAACAATACACACCAATAATAGTGTGGTTCCGATAATGTGCTTTTTCAAAACTTGAAGTTGAATGCGAGGTCAGAAAAATGTTAGTCTTTAAAATCATTGTAGTCTGGTTCCCTGACCCATTTCCCCGTAGAGGGCGTGGGGAAATATAGGGTCAGGTACGCTGCCGGCCAAAGTGTGCGTCAGATTCTGCTTGGCAAGCGGTTCCCCCTACGTCATCACTTTGTGGGTTCTTGTGTGATGTGATGGGTCAACGCACTAACATGCGTACGAGCACGTTACATATTCACGATGAGATGATCACGTGCCAAATGAAGCCGCTAATATTGAATCAATAAAGTGAGGTAATTATGCAATTATCGATTATTGGTCACGTGTTGTAAATGCGCGCGAATTTCAAAATAGCAGTCTGCTAGAATAAGCGTAGTTCAACTCCAAGTATCCGGTTTTCAAATCTTTCTGAGGAAGAGTAGGCTAATACAGGTAAGAGTGATAAGAAATTATCAACAATTATCAAGCCTAATGCTAAAATAAGATTACATCAAATTAAAGGTGACTTATGCCCTAAACTCTGCAAAATACTGCCACCAAAGCATCGATCTACGGCTTTGACGCTTGGCAAGCATCAATCTACGGTTCTGCTGATTGGCAAGCATCAATCAACGGCTCTGACGTTTGGTTAGCATCAATCAACAGGTTTTATGCTTGCCAAGCGTTAAGCATCAATCAACGGCTTTGATGCTTGCCAAGTATCAATCAAAGGTTTTGAGGCTTGGCAAGCATAAATCAACGCGCGGCCTTAATGTTTGACAAGCACCGTTCAACGGCATTGTTGTTTGCCAAGCAGCGAGCAGCAATAGGCCTAAACGGCTTTGATGCTTGGCAAGCATCAATCAACGGCTTTGATGCTTGGCAAGCATCAATCAACGACTTTGATGCTTGGCAAGCATCAATCAACGGCTTTGATGCTTGGCAAGCATCAATCAACGGCTTTGATGCTTGGCAAGCATCAATCAACGGCTTTGATGCTTGGCAAGCATCAATCAACGACTATGATGCTTGGCAAGCATCAGTCAACGGCTTTCATGCTTGGCAAGCATCAATCAACGGCTTTGATGCTTGGCAAGCATCAATCAACGGCATTGATGCTTGGCAAGCATCAAGCCATGGCTTTGATGCTTGGCAAGCATCAATCAACGACTTTGATGCTTGGCAAGCATCAATCAACGGCATTGATGCTTGGCAAGCATCAAGCCATGGCTTTGATGCTTGGCAAGCATCAATCAATGGTGACGCTTGGCAAGCATCAATCAACGGTTTTGACGCTTGGCAAGCATCAATCAACGGCATTGATGCTTGGCAAGCATCAATCAACGGCTTTGATGCTTGACAAACACCAATCAACGGCTTCCACGCTTGACAAGCATCAATCAACGGCTTTGACGCTTGCCAAGCATCAATCAACGGCTTTGACGCTTGACAAACATCAATCAACGGCTTTGACGCTTGACAAACATCAATCAACGGCTTTGACGCTTGGCAAGCATCAATCAACGGCTTTGACGCTTGACAAACATCAATCAACGGCTTTGATGCTTGACAAGCATCAATCAACGGCTTTGACGCTTGACAAACATCAAGCCATGGCTTTGATGCTTGGCAAGCATCAATCAACGGCTTTGATGCTTGGCAAGCATCAATCAACGGCATTGATGCTTGGCAAGCATCAAGCCATGGCTTTGATGCTTGGCAAGCATTAATCAATGGTGACGCTTGGCAAGCATCAATCAATGGTGACGCTTGGCAAGCATCAATCAACGACTTTGATGCTTGGCAAGCATCAATCAACGGCATTGATGCTTGGCAAGCATCAATCAACGACTTTGATGCTTGGCAAGCATCAATCAACGGCTTTGATGCTTGGCAAGCATCAATCAACGACTTTGATGCTTGGCAAGCATCAATCAACGGCTTTGATGCTTGGCAAGCATCAATCAACGGCTTTGATGCTTGGCAAGCATCAATCAACGGCTTTGATGCTTGGCAAGCATCAATCAACGACTATGATGCTTGGCAAGCATCAGTCAACGGCTTTCATGCTTGGCAAGCATCAATCAACGGCTTTGATGCTTGGCAAGCATCAATCAACGGCATTGATGCTTGGCAAGCATCAAGCCATGGCTTTGATGCTTGGCAAGCATCAATCAACGACTTTGATGCTTGGCAAGCATCAATCAACGGCATTGATGCTTGGCAAGCATCAAGCCATGGCTTTGATGCTTGGCAAGCATCAATCAATGGTGACGCTTGGCAAGCATCAATCAACGGTTTTGACGCTTGGCAAGCATCAATCAACGGCATAGATGCTTGGCAAGCATCAATCAACGACTTTGATGCTTGGCAAGCATCAATCAACGGCATTGATGCTTGGCAAGCATCAATCAACGGCTTTGACGCTTGCCAAGCATCAATCAACGGCTTTGACGCTTGCCAAGCATCAATCAACGGGTTTGACGCTTGACAAACACCAATCAACGGCTTTGACGCTTGACAAACATCAATCAACGGCTTTGACGCTTGACAAACATCAATCAACGGCTTTGATGCTTGACAAGCATCAATCAACGGCATTGACGCTTCGCAAGCGTCATTCTGCGGATTTGATGCTTGGCAAGCATCAATCAACGGCTTTGATGCTTGGCAAGCATCAATCAACGGCATTGATGCTTGGCAAGCATCAAGCCATGGCTTTGATGCTTGGCAAGCATTAATCAATGGTGACGCTTGGCAAGCATCAATCAATGGTGACGCTTGGCAAGCATCAATCAACGACTTTGATGCTTGGCAAGCATCAATCAACGGCATTGATGCTTGGCAAGCATCAATGAACGACTTTGATGCTTGGCAAGCATCAATCAACGGCATTGATGCTTGGCAAGCATCAATCAACGGCATTGATGCTTGGCAAGCATCAATCAACGGTTTTGACGCTTGGCAAGCATCAATCAATGGTCGACACTTGAAAATAGCTTGAAGTAAAACCATCCACAGAGAAACTGCAAATGATGACCGAATTCGAACGAAATAAGATGCCGCCATCAAGAAGGCTCTATAGTTACATAAGATTGTATGAATCCCCGTTGCAACACTTTGACATTTGTCGACATTTTTTTTGCATTCTTATATGTTGCCACTATGTCAGCAAATCACCTAGCAATAAATTTAGCCCTCTGCGCCCCTCGACCAAATTCCCACCAAATCGAATGCGACAATCTAGCAATAGATAAATCTAGTATTTGACTGAAAACAGAAATACCGAAATACCGAATACATACACCCGTGGCCACTTTAGTGTTGATCAAGCCTGTCTGGTGCAACCAGAAATTCTGCCTGCAGAAGGGTGATAAAACGGTTACTTTACCCTGTATCAGTGGTGATAATGATACTACTATCAGTACCACATGGACACGCCGATTAGCCTGAAATTACGGAGTGATTATAAAATACACTGTATACAAATGATGTTGACCACAGCATTTGCCCTATCAGTATTTAGTTTCAGGTAAAACTCATGTGTTTCAAATGCAGTCAGTATTACAGAACATCACGAATTTTGTGCTGATTTCAATATTGCAGTGAATGAATACCAATGATACTATAGCGTGTATCGTAAGTGTCGTGTTCAGACTTTGTTCAGACGCGGGAATTGAGAAAATGCCACTTTGAAAATGTTAGCAATTAAATTACAGACATCGCCCGTCTTGACTGCAAAACTTTCGAAATAAACATTCACTTGCACTAAGCCATCTTTCTTTCCTACAAACCGTGAATAAACTTACTCCAATTTCACTTGGTACGGAAAGGTAAGAGTAAAGTACAGTCGGGATAGCGTTTTACATGTACATGAATCTCATGTGTGTAACCATGAATGACACTTTTCTCATCCCGGTTGAAGGGAACCTGTCCTGATACATGTATATCTCTTCCAAACTTTTCTGGCTCCCTCCATGCTTATCTTAAAACGGTCGCTTGCTTATTTTTTTGTAGCTCCTTGTGGTACCTCGCTGGATGCCAAATTGCCATCACAATGTCTTATATTTTGAACAATCAAGCTGCCCACGTCCTTACTGAAGGATTTTCCCGTATGATATTCACGACCGTTGTTATTGATGTTCATTGTCAGAGTGCAGACTTACAGCGTGTCTACAGTGCAGTGTTGTCATCGATTTGAATTGGGCAGGCGAGACATTTTAGTAGAACGTTATCTCAATCCTAACAGTGGGGTGCCGATAGTGAACCTTACATTTATTACACCGACCACCACTTTGTTTCGTTTATACAAACAGAATTTCTGCTTGCACCAGACAGGCTTAATCAACACTAAAGTGGCCACGGGTGTATTATCAAAGGGAACTAGTATTCGCAACTGTGCCTGTGCGAGTTTCTTGTTTACAAACAATGCACGATATCTAGGTGCACCTCATAATCATAGCTGTAACATTAAAATTATACGATGTAGATTATGACAGATATGAATAACTTTCATCGATCACCATCGTATCTTGGATGTGTTTACATTGGTCGTGTGAATCCCATGCAACCTTTAAGCGCAGCTCCGACGACTATATCCCTTTAAATAACATGTTTGGATCAAATGATATACGTATTCATCCAGTTAAAACAAGATAATTGAAATAATCATTTGGCCATATTGTGTACGGCGATAAAAGAATGGCGTGCCACAAGTTTTTGAAAGCGTGTCGTTCAGATGCACTGAAAAGAAATGAAAGTGATATTTAAAGCAATAAACCTATGTCCATATGTCTAATGTCTTGTTTTGCCGCAAAATATCACGGATTACTTACCAGTAATTTAAAATGAGAGTATCATGTGATAGAGACTTTCATTTTTGCTATTTAGTAAAGTAATGATAGAAATTTAAATAAAATGAAATAAAATTTAAATACAGCCATTCAAAATGTATTTACACAAAAGACACAAAAGTTTTTTCCTCATCAGTGAATGCTGCTAGTTTTGAAAGTTTATATGAGAATAATTTTTTATGTTATCACCCGTAAAGTTCATTTCAATGCTGGCCATTATCTGGCAGCAGTTTTCAAGATGTGGTCATGTTTCATTGTACTTGCTCACTTTCCAAAGTGTGTTATCATGCAGTAAGTTGAAAAATGAAAGTGCCGTAAGTGTTGTCTACGGTGGCCCCTACACGCCACGGAACTCTACTACTTTTGAATATAAACTCTAATTTTTCTTGTCAATATCTTTAATATTTGTAAGAGATTTTATTTCTCCACCGCAAACTTTTAATTTTGTACGGGCAACTTTATCTTAACATTATCTTAACTTTAACTTCTCGAAAGTAGTTTTAGTTTTAAAAATTAGACATTCAAGCGAACTTCGTAAAAATGTGGTAAATCACCACATTTTTGTCACCGGTGGCAGTGGTGAAAGCGGGAGCAGAAGTGAAACGGAAGTGAGAGCGCTGCCACTGTTTGGAGTGTGGGTACGTACCACCTGACCCTATATTTCCCCACGCCCTCTACCGGGGAAATGGGTCAGGGAACCAGACTAAAATCATTGTTGAGTAGAGGTCATTTTCAAATAGACTGTACAACATGAGGTACACACACGGGTGCCACAAAAACACCCGCCAACTCATAAAATCCTTCATATATTCATTGTACACTGTGATTAACATAATGTGGTGATCAGATTATTTCGAGGTCATAAGCTGACTCGCGAGCCACGCAGGTTTTATGTATGTGAAATCATTGCACTTTCGAATTCGAGAAAGTAAAAAAGATTTACAACGGCGGTAGGTTCAAGTGCATTACAACCAATCGAGGTCGACCGGCGGTCAACAAAATGAGCCAAAACTTATTGTCTCCAGCGGTCTGTCGCCAATCTCATAAACCAAGCCGACGTCAGATATTCTATAGGTGTCAATTATTTGCCTGATTTGCTCTCGTTTTGACTGTTTGAGTTTTCTATACCCGGGTGTTTCGACGGGTTATCACAAAGCAAACGGTAACACCCTTACTATTGTTTTGCGCAGAGTGACACCAAAAATTGCTGTTTGAAAAGTTTTGACACCTCGTTAACTGATCATTATTTACGATGAGCTCTGTAATGAGAGTGTTACTTTTGTTTTCACAGCCTTACGTACAGGTATTTCGAACATGTATTGTTCGGAAGAGAAACCGTTTCAACCGTCCGATTTCTTTTGGCTTTGACATAGGCCTAAACGTAAATATACGTCAGAATCGGGCGCTATTTATTGCTTTTGGTCATACTAAATTCTGAAGAGAAACTTTCGATCGTCGGATTTCATTTGATTTTCATTAATACGATATTCGGAAGATAAAGTGTTTTGACTGTCGGATTTCATTCTCGTTAATGTATCTCAGTATCAGGCCTTATTTTATTGCTTTCGGTCGTACTAAATTCAGCCTGAGAAGAGAAACTGTTTCGATAACTTCAGATTGTCATGTTCGTAGTAGTTAATGTAAAGTCTACCATCGTGGCGTAATAAGTCAGAGAGTGTCGCGTCGTCTCCAGTCTTGACCCGTACGTACAGACTCGTCCGAAAGTCAAAGCCTAAAAGTATTCCTCCGCACTCGCACTGAACCCGCTCTCACGACCAAAAAAATAATCATACGAAGTTCACACCCGCTCCTACTTCCGAGTTTCGAATATACACAGAAAATGTGTCTAAGCGTTCGTTTGTCGTAAAATCCTTTCACATAAACAAAAATCTTTCATCCATGGAATACAACATAGTCCTAGGCGTATTCATAAAAAATTAGGTCAAAAGGCATGTGTGACTTATAGCTTGCATACGTCACTCGTAATATGAAAGTACGAGGCCGTACTTCTGCTCGTACAATGTCAGTTTCGAGACAATTACATACCTCAATGGTGTGGCAAACAAACAAAAGACTACTGTTCAGGAGGCTAGATTTTTGTATTTTCCAAAGAAAATATTTTCAGCAAAGAGACTACCCAGACTTTTTGTTTAACAAAGTTATATTTTTGTAAACCAAATATAAAGGAGAAATTCTAAATAATCTACCAATCCTTCAGTACTCATGTAAGTATATAGAACACAATATTGTATTATCATACATGCTATGCCTGTATTGCCATTCTTCTATTGTTCAGACGGTACTGATATGAGCCCATATTTTAACTAGTGAAAATATGGATTATATTTTCACTGTAACCGAACTACTTACAGCGACGCGTACGCGTGACCTTCGCTGTATGCATGACCATCGTTGGTATATGTACATATAAAACAGCTGAGCGAATAAGACAAATGACAATCCGAAATGTCATTATGATTATGGTCAAAATTTTGTTGTTTGCAGTCACTTTATGGGCATTACACTTAGGCACAAGTACAGTTGTACCAAAATCATACAAACAAACGTATTGAAAATTTGTATAATTTGCCGGCATCGCGGCACCTGTCAATTCACGGCCGGTCCCGTGGCGGCAGTGTTTTCGTGTCGTCTACGCTGCTGAAGATTACACCATGGATGTTAGACTTGGTTCAAGTCGGTGAATTTTAAAAAAATAAAATCATTTATAATAGTTTCTCTTGTGTCTCTCCTATTTCGTATAAACCTATCAGGAATTTGGCAGCTCACGCCAGGTTTTCCCAGCGATTGAATGCGTCACGTTTGAGTCTGCGCAGTAGTGAGTTAGTTTCTGCCGGATTCACCGACTTGGACTTCTTGCAAAGTACAGGCGGTGAGACGGACTGTGTACACAGTGACGTAGAGCAAATACAAAATGATTGACAGCCCCCGCCGTTATTCTGGCCAATAAGAAGAACGCATGCTAATAAACCTCTGCATGTATTAAAAAGTTCGTTGTCATCTCCGTGCAAAGCTAGACATCGAGTACGTTTTATATCTGGGTGAATAATGGCATCAAGTTCGAACATCAACCGCGTTTTACAACTGATCGGTCGACCATCGCTAATCATGCGAGATTACCTAAGAAAGCTTGTTGAGAGTTACCTTTAGGGAAAGGTGTGTTCGTCAGCGCACCAACCGCAGCGGAAAATCACCGACATATCGAAGTCGCCCCACATTGTTTCGACTTCCATCGCTTTGGGCACATAAGAGAACAGGCTACAACTGTAAGGACGGTGTCTTTTTCCATCCTTGAATAATCGGCGACGATTTTCGCATTTTGCGACATGGGCCCAACAAACAACACAGATATTTTCACGCGTTTTTGGTGATACAACAGAGGTCGTGCTGACTTTTGTGGGAGTGATCGCACTCGACATTTTGTCAACAACGCCATGTGAGTTTTATACACGTCTCGTTTGGGTCAATTGGTAACTCCTCCCAATGTGTAAAATTTAGTGATGTCATCTTATGAATAATATATGAAGTAAAGAAAACGTCATCTCATGAATAATTTATAGCAACGCAGATCGTGCAAGAAAGCCTAGTCTGTGATTCCGGTGAAACTCCGCTGTATAGCGTTCACTCCACTCATCGCGTTCACCCCTACTCATCACGTCCACTCACGCGCGCGTTTCACATGAAAGCAGAAGACAAATCATTGTGTTCACTCACAAATCACAGACTTGAACCAAGTCTACATGGATGTATGATTACACGTAAAGATATCGGTTGACAGAGCATCATGATAGAATCGCTTTACGACAAGTTTCCTGTTGATGAGCTTGAATTACAAGCGGTGAATTACATCGTTTACAGTCGTAAATGAGCCACGAAAATCCAATCGCACGAAAATACTCGCGACAGACAAGGTTGAAGGTGCACATGATATTTCCGATTTGTACCTGTCAGTGCACAGGTCATGTTCGTGTCTGGTGGCACCGATGCGGTGCGGGTTTCAGATACAATGTACCATCTAGGGAAAGTAAAACTTTCGCTTAGGTTGTTAAAGGAAGTTTAGTTCTATTTAGGCAAGCCAGGAACGAAAATATACGAGCAGACGACGGAAATACCTTTGAAATGTTTTATTCGTACAGCAACAAATAAAAATCACGAACGAGTTACGACACTACAGCTTACAGTGTACTCACTTCATGTTTTCACTAATCCGCTTACTGAGATGGTAAATTCGGCATATTTGACGTCTGGGAACATGTATAATTCTTCGAGATAAACTGACTGGTACGGGTATTATATCCACTGTATGTGCATTCATAGATGTCGCAGAGCTGCTTGCTCTGTGCTCTCAGCTGTTCATACTCGATACATCGTCCGCTCGCACGGCTCGTTAGCCAGACAGGAGTCTTCCACTAACCACGGGAAGCATCCAGCTGCCCGGAGCGGAGACCTTGGCAAGCGAAGATGTACTCGATAGAGTTTGAGCGTGGCGCGAGTATTTTGACCCGATTTTGGCGGCCTCATAACTTTCACGCAGGGATGAGGTTATGTATCAAAACACGAAAACACACCCATTTTACAAACTCCCGCCTATGTTTTACATCCACCGTCATTTTAAACTAAAAAGAAATCTTCTTCAAATTGTGAAAACGTGTGTCGACATCGTAATATTTAAATTGTTTGCTTTAAAAGTGCTCCATAAACCCTCCTTTAAAGTGGAATGGCCCAATAGCGGAATAATATCAAGAAGTGATACGGTTGTCATCACTCCTTAGCAACCAACTTTTTATAAGTACAGCCTGGAGGAAGCAAGGTCGATTTCAAGTTGATTTCGTCGCTAATTTCGGAGCGTCTGTAGGAAAACAGTCATAACCAAAGCATGCATGTATGATAAAGGGGTTATTACACGAAGTTTTGGCGATACCACGTCGTATTCTCGTGATGTGTCCGTATTTTGACTCGTTGCTGCGCAACTCGTCAAAATACGGACACATCACTCGAATACGACTGTGTCCGTATTTTGACTCGTTGCTGCGCAACTCGTCAAAATACGGACACATCACTCGAATACGAGTCCGACGCGGTATCGCCCAAACTTCGTGTAATAACCCCTAAGTATTACTGCATGGCAGTGTATCAAAAAGTACTTTACCTTTCTCAAAAACAAAAAGGTTTGTCTCACAAAAAGTAAAGGGAAAATGTAAATCATTAACGCCAAAACAGGCAATTGAATTTATTGCAAGAGAGGTTGATTGCAAGTATGGAGCAAAAAGTGCCAGAGAACAGCCATGTGGTCGGCAACAGGACAAAGATTTGAAACGGAAAGGACATGATGTTTGAACGCTTGGATTTGGTAAAGAGAGGGATGAAATATTTAGTATACCTAGGGCCAGTGAAAAGGAAGATAAAGAATTCATTAAACATTTGTCATGTGTGAGAACCAGATGCTACTGAATTCCATTGGAGAAAATCCAATATTACTTGGACAGACATTAAAGCCCCACTGGCTATAACTCTTGAAAGTTGTTGACCTCAAAATATCTTCCTATTCTAGTCTGGTTTTCTCTGAATTCTACCCTCTGAAGGGATATGGGCTTTTACTGCCGTTGGAAACCATTTCTTTGTGAAACATTTAACAAATAAACTCAACTTTTAACAGTTATTTTGATTTCCCACCATTTTCAAAAATTGGTAATATTACAAAGGAAACAGAACATACAATGTCACAGTTGAAAACATTCACCCCTGTGCATTAGATTGGACGTGCAGTTTATGTGAAAGATTTCAGTGCAGATATGCACAGTATCCACAGTTTTTGCTTTTTCACATGGGGCTGCGATTTAGTTTTGGGCAAACATTTAATGGCAGTGTAATCTTTATAATCGCAGTGTAATCTTTATCTTGTTCAAAACTGCATAATCCCCGCGGGTAGTTAATAATAAGTATATACAGACCTAAATTAGTACATTCTCACAAACTTTCTTTAACTTGAAAGTAAAATCATAAAAATAATACTAAACATACAGCTAGGGGGCTTTAATTCATAGGGAAGATATTTCAGTTATTGCACTTATTTGCAACAGGCCAAGCTTGAAAAAGCTTCTAAGTTTTGGAACAGATTTGAGAAGGCCTTGATTAATGGTTTAAGTCTTTGACTCAGCATTGGTTCTCAGATGTTGCAAACACCTTGAGTTGAATGCAAGACATTTCATGAGTCATAATAATATCCCCAATCTGAGCAACAGGAGTTTCTGAACACAGTCTTTGGATTCTATAGATAAGGTATAATCATACTCAGCTCTAATAGATTGCAAAGATGGTGATCATGCACTTAACAAAACTTTGCAAAAGTAACTTGGTAAAGCTTTCAGAAAGTCAGAAATTTCCACTTTCATTTTATTACTTCTCAGGGTATACAGAAATAAAAATGTTCAAAGTGAACAAATACCGGTACATTATTTTTGTTCCCTCTTTGTTGTTGCTCATGTTCAAAGGTCTTTTATCTGTAAATGAAGTTTTCTGTCTTATTTCTTAGTACTTGTTTTATCTGGGCCTACCGGTAGATGATTTATAATAAATGTATTTCACATAATTCATTTTTTATTCATTTTTTACAGGTACTGTGGTTTCTCAGGGTGCTGTAATTTACACTTTGTAGGTGTTTTATCAGAGTGCTGAACAGGCCAAGTTTTTGTGTCAGGCTGTGCTCTCTCTTGCCTTTCAAAATTGTTACTGTATTAAATTTATGAATTTGGTTTCAAAATAATTAGCAAAAATTATGTAAGGCTTAGCCGCTCCCCCATTTTTAACAATAACTTCTGCTACTCCTTGAATTATTTTAAGAATGCATACATGATAGATAAATGTGGAAAATCAGCTAGACAAATGCAAAGTTTTTTTTACTTTTACTTAAAGTAGTAGTATGTTTTTATTCACACTGAACACTCAAATTTTGATTGGCATTTTCAAAAGATCAATCACATCACATTATCATAGGTCACAATGCTTGTAACCCCCTTCCCCGATTTCTTCCTTGATGAGCAATATCCTGCACCTCAATAAAGTTTGTCATTTTGGTTAAATGGCCCTCAAATGTTATTCAATGAATCAATCTTTATTACACAGCACTTTCAAGTATATTGTCACAAAAATAATGACTCTTTCTGCATACACAGTCAGTGATTGATCTTTATATATTGAGGGGTCATATATTATCAGTGCTTGCGCAACTTTTAGATGCTAGAAAATCTGTCTTGGAAAGCTGAGACACTGTGATCTTGAAAGTATGCATGTCATTTATGAGTGGTACCTCTACCATACAGCTGCAGCCATTATGCTATGTCCATATTGAAGTCCATCAACTTTTTCTAACCACTGTATACCTCACAATGAAACCTGTCACAGTTTTATTAAAAAGTGTTGTTTTTAAAAATAGAATACTTAAAACAGCAGAAAGGATGATAGTCTAAAAATTGATTTTGGTATTGCATCAGAAAATTTTACAGATTTTATGGCAAAAGAATTGTGACCTCCTTGTGAAGGAATGTATCATTTCACAGTGGTTTGACAAATTCTCAGTGTGAGCAGATGAAGTTTAGAAAGATATCCAGTGTCACAGAAGGGTTTCAATGTAGACTGCAATTTATTCTTCAGTTGACTTCTATATAGGATATCAACAGAAGTTTTATTAATTTACCAGTGTACGTGAGATGTTGAGATCCAAGAGTAATCTGTCAAAATGAATGTTTTTTTTTGTTAGCCTGATTGTATCATTTGCAATGTAAATGTTTTAGAAAACTTTTAAAAGATATTTATTTTTGGTTTGGTGAGGCTTGCCCAGAACCACTGATATTTACTCCAATATGTGAAGCCTGCATCAACCATTTTATACCCTTTGAAAATACACTTCTTGCGCTCCATCACCATTGTCATTCTTCTTGTTTTTAGAAGTATGGAATCTGTTCTATGCGTGATCCAAGTCAAAATTGTGCCTGATGATAAACTTTTACGATAGGTATCACATGAAATGTGGTGTTTATTTTGGTGTCGTAGGAGTGGATTGTATTCAAATCTAAACGGAGCCCTACAATTACAAACACAGACATCTTTATCAAACCATAAGGCGCATTAACAATAGGGACGAAGGCGTTTCCCAACCGGTGTGTGGAGGGACTGTGTATCAAAGGACGCGCCTCTTTATGACAACAACTCAGCGCTACCCTATACCCGTTAAGAGACTGATTTTTGCGTAGGTCAGCGGAGGGGAAATTCTTGCTCTGGCTCGCGAGAATGCTTCACAACTGAACTATGCAAACCACATTTAATTTTTCTATTGACTCAAATTACAATTCTTTGTAGTACTTTTCTCCTTGTAATAAGACAGAGACCTGTCTAGACATGTCATTTACGTGTAATTTATCAGTATTTTTGCTGTCAGATACGCAAATGAAGGTTACAACAAGATAGCATTGTCATATTTGCTTGTGTGTGTAACACCCTATACGTGATGTAGTTGGTATGGGGTTTTCCTTGTCATTGCCATGGTTTTCTAACTTGTTTCCGGTTTCTGCAACAAGAAACTTACCATGACAAGCAAGTTCTGCCTTTTTCTATGAAATTTATAAGATCATTGTACATGTCTCTCTGAAAGTTGTCTGGAGATTTGTTGAAAGCTTGCTTACCAATGGTGAAATGTAAAACCAGCCCAATGAATTCAGAAAGTAATTAAATTTGACTTGATAATTGTAAATGACAATATGGATTACAACAGTCAAACAATTGATGTAAGTGAGACTAGACATTGCAAGCATGTGTCATCATTGTAGAGTGTATAATGTATCTTCAGAACAACAGCTGAAATTTTGTCCACGGTCAGCAACATTTGTACAGAGAATGGCAGCCACTTGAAATTAATCACACTGTGCTGTAAATGTCTGAATATTTGTTTCTGTTACACAAGGCAAATAAAAATTGTGAGTATTAAAAAGAGATTAAAAGCTTTTCATATTTCCTTCAGCATAGAGCATGGTATTGCCTTCAAAATGTCAATTGGTATGAAAGTGTTTGTCAATAGCTCTCAAACCTCTGGCGTTGAGAAGCTATACAGTAAAACCTTACATTCATAGTCATATCATTGGGAACCTAGAGATTTAATCCCTAGATACCAAGTTATGAATTATGAATTCAGTGTTTCCTCTGAGTTTGCAGATTTATCTGTCATGTCATGCCTTCATCGGTGAATACTTCGGTTTGGAACGCAGGAAATAATTTTTATTATTTATCTTAATCAAGCATCACAAAATACATGACCCAAATAAAACTTGTTGCATAATTTGCAATATCTGCCATGACTTCACGGAGATATCAAGGACATCTTTTACTACACAATGACAGTTCAGAAGATGCACAAATCCACTGTGCAAACTTGTGTGCATTCTTGGACAATTTTTCAATGATTGTAACAGTAGGGGTGACCTATTGACCTGAGTAAAACTTGTTTCCTGGAATAAAATCTTTATGAATTTACCATTTAGTCATCATGTGTAATATAATCAAAATTTTTCTTTGATAAAAAGTACATGATGCATTCAGTGGTGACTAGTAGATCAATAAAAGCCCCTTTTGCTAAAATTTCTATCACTTTGCACCCCAAAACCAAAGAGTTACTTTTGGTCTCTCATTTTTCATCCTAGGGCTCTCTTCTTTACATGACCTTAGTTTTTATGATTTCCTGATTTCAAATAAAATTTTCTGATCCTAAAATTTCTTTATTTTGAAAAATATTACATGACTCAAAGCTCATGTACCCCCCCCCCCCCCCCACCAACTTCACTTGCCCCAGTATGTTTTCATGGTTCTGAACTTAAACCATTATGATAAAAACAGATTATGCAATGATTTGGCATATCCATTCTGCACACAGCCAAAATTATGTGATACAAATTTTATTTTTTACGAAAAATTCAAATAAAATATAAATTTTGAGGCTTAACTCAAGTTATCGCAATGGTAATATACACTGTAAGTAATCCAATAACATCTCAAGATTAACAACTCTGTTGATATGGTACTCAGGTAGAGGTGACCTTATCTTTGAAAATCACATTGTTGGTCATGTCATGTTAATGTTCGATAAACACTAAGGGTCATGAACGTTGTTACCTATGCAGGAAGATGATTGCAAAATAGTACTATACAATTTTCAATGAAAATAACACGATATAACCATAGAAACTTCAATTGGACATTCAATGGGTACATATACAGATGTTGGAAGCTTCTTGTCTGCGAAAGTACCACATTTGTTGCTGTAATTTACATAAAAATAGTGAAGTCAACGGCGCAATTAGGCATTGCAATATATGTCCCCTTCCCTCTTTCTCATCATATTTGAATATTCACTGATGCAGCTATTGCCGTAAGAGCAATATCACTAGAAGTATAGTGCAAGAATAACATGGGAAGGCAATATGTATGCACTATCAATATCACTATCAATATCTGTGATCATCCACAGCACAGCTAGCCAGCCTTATGACATGATAAAGTGACAGAAAACACTACAAACATTATTTCAAACCATGTAAGATTGTGTTTACAAAAATGAAGGTTTGGTTCAAAGAAATTCAGTAACCTCTAGGCCTCCTCTCCTTGATATGGTTTTGCCACCTCAGTGTGGGTCAAAGTTCAATGTATCATTCCCAAAGAGTACCAGACTGCTACTTGCCATAGAGATTCTGAAATACTCACACAGTATAAAGTGCAATTTCCAAGATGTTCACAATGCAAATAAAATGCAGTAGCTCCAGTTTCATGAATAATATATTTTGAAGGTTTCACTTCCGATTACAGTTTTCATTTATTCATCATTTAGGAATTGCAGTGCTTGGTATTATCGAGCATTTTTGGACAGTTTGAATTTATATTAAGGTGTAATCCATGGTTTCATTGGATTACTTTCAACAAATAAAAACACTTTCATATAAATAACATTTGTTGGTGATGAGATCTGATGTTTTCTCTACAATTCTGACCAAGGAACAACACCTTTGAAAACAGAATTCCATTCAGAAAAAAGCTTTGTTTTGTGTGTAATAAAATGATGTGACAATATCATTAGATATGGCAGTGATGTCAGAGAGTTTTGCTTTTCTATTTTATCTTCAAATACTTCATGTGAATATGAAATCATTTTTATGTAAAATGACAGTATAGATGTGAGCCAGTTTGAGGCTGGTCTGTTTGTTTTCTAATTTCTTTACATAATTACATCATTCATAGACCCCCCATGGTCTATCTTATATCCAGGTAACATTCAACTTGGTTGCAGACAATCCATACTCTAGTTGTTCTTCAGTAAATGTTTTGGGGAATAAAAAAGAAAAGGATAGTTTATACAGTCAAACCTGACTACAGTGGTCACCCAAGGATCCAACAAAAGTGACCACCATATGGCAAGGTGGCCTTTCTATAAAGGGTAGGTGTGGCATTACTTTCAGGGTAGGTGATGTGTTGAGTGGGGAATTTACAAACAGATAGCAGCAGTAATATTAATTTCAATGTCATAGATCTTTCAAAAGTCATGATACATACATGTAACTACTGAAAGAATCAATTTGCGACTATAAAATCAGTTTAAAGGGATGCATTTCTTAATTGCTTTCCATTCAAATTTAAGCATGTTTTGAAAGAGGTCATTCAAAGTCAGATATGTTGACCATATATAAACAGGTTTTGTTTCAAATTGGAGCAATTCCATATGGTCATTGATCAAACAAGAGAGGTGGCTGTTTTGAAGATGGCCTTTAAAATGCCTCAGGACCGCTATGACCACTCTGTAAGGGTGACCTGGGTAAGACGGGATTTATTGTATATGAAAACAGAATGCTCAAAGTATACTTTGTACTATTGTTGTTAAACTTTGAAGCTAATCCCATTTGTCCCTGGTGTTTGGTATTATTGCCCAAGTTACTAATGTCAATGCTGAACAGATTTAAGCTTTTGATAACACCACATTTAATTTAATCTAAGGCACAGTGTAATTTTGCAGATAATTACCAAATTATCCAAAAATAGTCATATTTTACAAAACTAAAAAATTATGGTACATCATTGATATGATAGCACAGCGTGACATCTTATCTTAGAAAGCTTTTATTTCACAAACTTTGATGTATATGAGTAAAGATTAGTGTTATGGAAAAAGTCACTGCTGCAATGACAGTTTCAGTTACATCGACATGTGGTGGTCTGAAACAAACAATTACTCTTACTGTCACCAACATGCAATGTCCAATTTCACTGACAGATTTTGCATTGGTGAACACTCATGAAAATCAATAATGTTGAATCTAAATTTCTGGTTTATTTGAAGCATGAACTAATTCTCATAGCTTTATGAATAATACATGATCATAATTTTGTCATTAATCTATCATAGCGTAAGTCTCTGAAAAAGAGAAAAAACAATTTTGAAAATATGATTTCAGTGAAATTTTGGTGAAATTCCAAAATCAAATTTCTTGTGTAAATGGTAATTACAAAGTCCAAAAATCTTTGCAAACACTTCCATATACTTAATATACTATACATTGATTTTAAAAAGTCCAAGCTATTTGTCCCAGTATTCAAAGTATTATAAACTTATATCATGAACATGATGACATTTATTTCTCTTGGTGAACTTGAAAATTTTATTTTTGTGAACAAAAGTGCTCTTCTCTGCTTGTTATCACCTTTTCAGACAGAAAAAGCCTCATTCTGTTTTATATACTTTTTGGTCAATTCTGTTGGGTTTTTTTTTTGCAATAACTCAATGCATGTTCCCTCCCTTATGAACTTTAGTAAATTTTGACCCCCCCCCCCCCAAAAAAAAAAAATGGTTTTGTAAAAATCAACCCACTTATTTCCTCCAACCCTCTTCCCTAGAAAAAACGAATGCTCCCAAACCATACTGAATGGTAGTCTCGCATGCTAGACCTCGAAACCTGCGTGGGGTGCAAGCGGCGAGGCCGCGAGCAGCGAGTAACTGCAGGTTACGAGGTCTGGCTAGAACCGACGTGCTATATATACTGTCCAATAGAATGCTTCGAAAATCGGCTGGATGAAAGAGTACATCTATTGTTTATTCATGAATGTAGGTGGAGCGTCTAAAAATAGCCTTTTGAATTTGACTGAATGATTGTGTCATTCATCCAGAAATGTTTCATTCGAAGTAAACTGCCTTACGTTGACCTCAGACAGTAGTACGGCTTTATGAAATCACGGTTACGCTATCCCCAGTAACCATGATGAAAAAAATCTGCAAAAATGATCTATGCCGTTGAAGAAAGTGGTGATGGACAGCCTGAAACCGAAGCAGGAGGTAGCCATGACAGATTGTCTGGAAGGAGACGATGTTTCCGTGAATTTGCCGACAAGATATGGCCAATCTCTAATTTTAAGATTGCTCCAGCCTTGCTTCAATGCTTGCGATTGCATTTTGTTGATCGTCGACATCCTCTATGGAGTTTGCTTTTTCATTTTGCTCCGTTCAAACGAAGCTCAGACTTTGGGCCCATTCAACTGCCGATGAGCTGGTGGTAAATGGCCTCACAAATTCTCGCCGTAGATTTTTGCTTGAGTGTTTTTTTCGGCGCAGATACGTGAAACGTGGTGGACAAGTACAGTGAAAATGCGTTATGGCCGTCTGTACGCGGTGGTCCAAAGTTATACTTATTAGCATAGGAAAGACAGCCCACTTTTGACGTCATCACATTCCTGAGCAGTGGTTCTTGCCAGACCTCGTAACCTGCGGTTACCCACTGCTCGCGGCTTCGCCGCTCGCGTCGCATGCAGGTTCGAGGTCTGGCATGCGAGACTAACTGAATGGTGAGTTTAGATACAATGTTTTTCTTTAATCCCAATAAAACAAGACTTAGTTTTTTTTTGCAACTGTCTATAATGCCAATATATCTTAAGTCAACAAGAAACCTGAGAGCCAACTAACTTTTTAACAATACCCTTATGATAGTTGCAGGCATATGTGAACAAATCAAAACTTTCCTGTTTATCGATGAACTGACTTAAAGGGTGAGTCCTGCCACATTTTGAGACTTTTTCGTTTGACTTGGGGCATATACTAAAGTTTCTGGTTGTCAATGAAATTGGTATTAATAAAACAAACATTTACACACAAACTGAAGCTTATTTGAGCGGTTTTAGACGGTGTATTATGTTATTTCGACGAAAACACGGGAAAAGTTGCACTTTTCGATTTCCATCATGGCGACATTTTCCGGAAATTGCCGAGCTCGCCCCATTTTGGCGTAAGTAGCTGTGACGTCACTAATAGAATGGGTGATGGTGACTTCGTGTATTCAAAGCCTAAGCACATAGCGAAAATATTCCGCCAGGTGTGAACTCATAAATATTCATGAATACAACAAAGTATAAAGTAGTCCCCAGGGAACACAAGGTGTCATTCCTCACACAGCCATGGCGCCGACGACAACGAGCTCAGGATGGTTTCAGCTTCCACCCTTCATACCAACAGTGCAACCTCGGCGACTGCCATGCCCAGGCATTTCAGCGCATGGAGAAACCCAGACTCAACGACTAGTTCTGGCAGTTGCTACGTTCATGGCCACCTGTGCCGGGCACTCAGCTCCCCTTACTGTGCCACGAGCGTTTGCCGGTATAGCGTCCATCAACATTAGTGGGGATGTCCAACCCCCGTAAAGAAAGCGTTCAGGTACGTGTATTTTTAGACTGAGCCGAGTATTGTGGATGGAGTTTATGTCAGATATTACAAAGACCATATGACAGCATGGATGCACACCCATGATGACAGTGACATAGCTCTTCATCATTACAATTTGTGTGTGGCAGTGGGCTACTCATTTTAGCTGTACGGCAAATTATACTATTGCAAGTTTATTCCACGTTGGGCACAGTTGTCCCATTACTTTCATGCGAGAGAATTGAAAATGCATATATTACGAGTAATATATGAAGTCTAAGAGTTTCTTGCACAGTTTCTTACAACGCCCACTATTTTTCTTTCATGGAATGTATATTTGGTGGCTGCATGCGATGCCCACCCTGTCTTCCCTGCGAGGGAATGATGTAGTCCCTTGTGAGGGACGGAATGTAGAGTAAGGTGGCTGCATGCGATGCCCACCCTGTCTTCCCTGCGAGGGAATGATGTAGTCCCTTGTGAGGGACGGAATGTAGAGTAAGGTGGCTGCATGCGATGCCCACCCTGTCTTCCCTGCGAGGGAATGATGTAGTCCCTTGTGAGGGACGAATGTAGAGTAAGGTGGCTGCATGCGATGCCCACCCTGTCTTCCCTGCGAGGGAATGATGTAGTCCCTTGTGAGGGACGGAATGTAGAGTAAGGTGGCTGCATGCGATGCCCACCCTGTCTTCCCTGCGAGGGAATGATGTAGTCCCTTGTGAGGGACGGAATGTAGAGTAAGGTGGCTGCATGCGATGCCCACCCTGTCTTCCCTGCGAGGGAATGATGTAGTCCCTTGTGAGGGACGAAATGTAGAGTAAGGTGGCTGCATGCGATGCCCACCCTGTCTTCCTGCGAGGGAATGATGTGGTCCCTTGTGAGGGACGGAATGTAGAGTAAGGTGGCTGCATGCGATGCCCACCCTGTCTTCCCCGCGAGGGAATGATGTAGTCCCTTGTGAGGGACGGAATGTACAGTAAGGTGGCTGCATGCGATGCCCACCCTGTCTTCCCTGCGAGGGAATGATGTAGTCCCTGTGAGGGACGGAATGTACAGTAAGGTGGCTGCATGCGATGCCCACCCTATCTTCCCTGCGAGAGTATGGAAGATGTAGTAACTGTGGTCACGGTCACGGCCACGGCCATGGCTAAATCGTGACGGATTTCTCCCTGTGAGGGATTGAACGTAAGCTTATAGTAAGGTGATGTATGTAATGCCCACCGTTGCAGTTTTCGGAGAGGAAACTTGTAAACATTTGAGGTGTGCTGTTGTGAAACTGCCTTTCTTTCCTTTTGTAGATGCGGCTCCAACTGTCGGAGTTACAGAAAAAGAAAAAAAAAAAAAAGTTCGACGAGTTGGAGAAGTCAGTTAGTACATCTCAGCGACAGAGTTGAAGTTCTTTATCTGTTGTGTCAATTCCTGAGGGAATTTTGTTGTGGTATAAGTTTGCAGAAGATCATTAAAGTGTAAATGCAAAATAGATTGTAGTTTCTCAGTAGTGGTTCCCTTAGACAGGGGGGCGAATACTAAAAGCCCTGGCCTTACGGCCGCCTGCCAGTTGCAGGATCCTGTCTGGGGGTGCCCTCTATAAATTTTACAAGGGCTTTTTTTGCTCAGTCTGGCTTTCCAAACTGAAAGATGTATTATACAGTTGATCAGTGTTTAGCGTCGGATAACCTTTACCTGGTAAGCCAGAGGGCGCCCCCAGACGGGGATCAGACACGCGTGTTTCTACATAGAAGCAGTTTTGGCAGGAAGGAGTAAGTTTCCCATGACGACTTGACCTTCAGAAACCTAAATGTGTTCATTGCAGGAGAAGTACATAATCATTTGCAGCTTGGCATTTGTTGACTGAAATTCTGCCAGGTAATCCCATTTTACCTTTGGCTCTCCGAAGGGGTAAAAGTATCGGAGTACGGAACTCCGTGCAAGGGCATCTTTAAAGGGGATTGTTACGACTACCCATCGCCAGCTCCTGTGACACGTCAGAAGAATTTGTCATGCAAATAATTCTGCAAGTTCATTGCATCCGCTATCTATGACAGATTGATACCGGAGGTTATATAAGTCAGGGTATAGTATAATGGCTGGGAAGTTTTTGTGAAATGATTTCTTCAATGTCCTTTATTTTATATCGATGTGAGGATGGGGAGTGAGGAATGGGAGAATTAGGATTGGGAGAATAAGGATTGGGAGGTTGAGAGTTTATGGTAGACTAGGTTTCAGTAAGGAATACGTTGTGTTTGGTGTGAAGCAACGATGCTCGCATCCTTTCCAATCCTTCATACAATAGGCAATATCATTGAGCGAAGTGATTAGGCTTTAAATATTACTTTATTCAAAGCCTAAGCACATAGCGAAAATATTCCGCCAGGTGTGAACTCATAAATATTCATGAATACAACAAAGTATAAAGTAGTCCCCAGGGAACACAAGGTGTCATTCCTCACACAGCCAGGGCAGAGAACGCAGGGAGCTAGGAGGTACACTGTTAAGGAACCATTTGTAAGTCATGACGGTAGCGGAAAGGAAAGTTTGGTTTGTTTGTTTTATTTTTGTTTTAATTTTGTTTTTGTTTTTGTTTTTGTTTTTTTTTTATCCCACCCTCCCTCCCCTGTACATTGTGTTAAAAGGCTACTTTGCTCATGATATGCCGCAACGATGCTCGCATCCTTTCCAATCCTTCATACAATAGGCAATATCATTGAGCGAAGTGATTAGGCTTTAAATATTACTTCATTGACTATGGAGATAGTGATAATTTCATGAGTGAAAGCAGTGCAACTGAGAATATCATCGTCACAGAAGATATGACAAAGCTGTTCAGAATTTACAGGCCTATGGAAGACCGGTCACGACATGCGACATGCGACCTGCGACTTCAAAACTGCGACCTGCGTCCTGCGAGTTTGACACATGCGACCTGCGACTTCGGCATTTAGACCTAGGTGTAACCGCGACTTCACAACAGCGACCTGCGTGTTTGTCAAACTGCGACCTGCGACTTCACAACTGCGACATGCGACAACAACACGTAACGTTTCATGGTGTTTTCCTCAGTATTAGATTGGAGGCGTCTTGCGTGAACTTTAATCCTTTGAGCGCCAAAGTCGATTTTTGTCCCCTTTATATAATAAACCCCTGTCAATTTTTCTCCAATTTTGCAAAAATTTTGGGAAAAACCTGTAGCCAATGAAATGTGATGTCGATTTGGTCCAAAATTATCAAAATTTACAGAAAATTCATACAATTGGTAAAATTTTGCACTAAAATTTGGTGGGAGAAAATTACAGCGCTCAAAGGGTAAAACGTGGAAATGAGATTTAACGTTCAACATCGATCAATTAATAAGCCATTGCTTTCGCTTTGGTAAATCGTTCGCCAAGTCTGGCAAAACTCAATTCATGTACACACCAGTTCACTCATTTTCATCTGGAGATATAATTTTATGACGGAAATGTTGACAGTACGTGTTAATGCATGGAAAATAATATGCTACGTGATAGGCATTTATGTGTTTATATTATAATTTCAAATTATTTTAGATATTCTTCGTCTGCCTTACCTCGCTTCTTTCCTTATGTTATCGACAAACCTTTTGATTTTTAGATATCTCTGGTATTTATCCTCATTTCACTGTGGTATAACCATCTAGCTGTCTGTTTAATTCATCAGTTGTCCCCCCTGTATCATAACTGCGTCAGTGTCATTGCAAACATTCGAATTTTCAGTTATTGTCGTTCATTTTCTAACATTTCCAGTTTTGTTCCAATTCTCCAGTGATTGATCATCGGGTGTTGCCATCTTTTCGTCTAATTTCATTTTTACTTTTCGTCAAAAATCGAATTGATCCAACTTTTGTTCATTTGGAAAAATAAAAATATTCTTACTGGTTAACTTCGGACTACATTTGTCTACACAACATATGCAAAGTAAAAGCAGTTAAAATACTACTGATATTGACAGAAGTGCAATCCAAACATATTTGCTAACCATGAATAGCCAGTGACCGACTTTCTTTATAGATAACGCGAGTTAAAACTGTAAAACAGGACATAATTAAACCCTCCTACAATCCTATTTTCAGTGTTTAAGCCTAATATGTACATACTATAATATGTACATATTATTTTTTGTGTGTATATAATATTTTAGATCATGTAGGCAGAAGGTTCCAGAAACTATTAAACACTGATGTAGACGTTTAAACCCTATTGCTATTGCATTATTTCAGAGCAGTTTGCCTTTCGTAAGAAGGAAAATAAATTTGTGCTCTTCGTTTGTGGAATTCTCTACCGTCACAGCTTCATGCACTTCTATCGCTGGTTGAATTCTTTCGCTGGCCGATTTTTGCGTAGGCCAGCGGTGCGAAAATTATGCTCTGGTCGCGAGAATGCGGTAAACCGGCTGTTTTAATATAGTGCAATGGTGTCCCTCGTGTTTTTCAGGCTCGTGTTCAGAGCAATGGTGCGAACAAATCAAGACTGATATCGCAGTTTGACAAACACGCAGGACGCAGGTACTAGGTCGCTGTTGTGAAGTCGCAGGTTAGGCCTGCACTGTGGTCTAAATGCCGAAGTCGCAGGTCGTATGTTTCAAACTCGCAGGACGCAGGTCGCAGTTTTGAAGTCGCAGGTCGCATGTCGCATGTCGTGACCGGTCTTCCATACAGGCCTGCAAATTTTAACAGTCGGAACCTTAACTTAAACGAGAACAAAAGCGGAACTCTTGTTGACCGTCGCGTCAGTGTGACAAGCCCACCGTGACCACAGTCAAACACACCAGTGCACTACACCGTACACACAACCGCAAGCTAACAAATATAAATATGTCTGGAGTTGCCATCCAACCTTATTATTACTTCTCAACACAAATTGCCTCGTTCAAAATCTGTATATAAAAATTTGAATTACACCATGACGCTTGTAGATAAACGTAGTAGAGATCAAGTTGAAAATTGTCCACCGTTTAAACACACATCTTTCCTATCATTCAACAGCTGGAAGTGGAACAGGCTGAGGGTCATGTTAGCATAAACACTGAAGGTAGTATTCTCGCCGCAAAATCTTCAGTTTGGCGTTATAAAACCTCACATGAACATTGGCACTTTTAAAAATATGTGACCGTAAAGACATGTCTAGCCAAATTCTCGGGAAGAGATACATTAAAATTGACATGATGTAAATATCGGGACCACTGGCACCGAGGTCGGGCGGCTCAGCCGGCCATTTCTGTGACGGAGTGATCAGCTACGCTTCCGCAGTTTTTTTTCTTGATTAAGTGTCAGCGATATAAATCACAGTGTTCATTGTTTCATGACTGCGAAATTCTCAAAGAAGCTAAAATATTTTAGGGGAGACTTAGTCGAACAGAAGGGAACAGATGACGACAACGCGACTGCTTCGTCAACAGTATAAACTTCTTTGCTACACGTTGTGTCACTGTTACTGGCAGCGCCGTGCTGTATTATACACAACCTATCGTTCAGTCTCGCAAAGAGTCAGTCAATCACTACGTAAACTTTTTAGGAATATAAAATTAGATATCTCCTAACGTTACTAATTATAGAGTCACACATGCATGGGATCTAGTACTTGTATTCATTTATTTATTTACAATCACTTTCGTAAAGCATCTGAATCGGCGATCAGTCTTGGGGGATGTAAACACGGCCATACTTCTCCGCGGTCCCCGCATCCTTGACATGTTTTGGGCAACCTTTCGCAGTCTTGCTGCTGTTCTCGCTCTTGTCCACAGTTGATGATGATACACGCGAAGCTTTCTGGTGACAATGGTCGTACTGGTATGGCATTGCGATTACATAATAATCGATGTAGTAACTCCAGGAATGTAAAGTCTATCTTACCGTACATCTGGCTTCCGAACCGTGTTTATTCTAAGTCACGGCACTCGAAAATGTGCACCGCAGAAAACGCTTGTCTGAATGCCTCTTTTCCGACCCTTTCTTGTAATTTTGTCAAATGCGGCTAATACATCATCCTAAAATGCAATAAACTGACAATGGCTGCAGTTACTTCAGCCACCAAAGGCGTAACTTCATGATATGGAAGTTCTACCAGAAATTTTGCGCTGCGCTGTGCGGACGGTCATGGAAGGCTTATGATGAACAACGAAATAGATGCTTTGCGAAATCGCGAAATAACGAAATGACAACATTTCCACAACCCCAAAATTTTTTTTTCAATAAAATCTAATATTTAAATAATGTCCGTGACCGCAGCAGTTGGTTTACTGGGTTTAATGAACGGATTAGGTATGTAATGGAATATTTTGAAGTGACTTCAATCACGGTCGAACTACAAAGTGATACATGGCGAAATCATGGGCCGCCATGAAAATATCAGTATGAACACGTACTCCCACAGTCACTACAGTACCTGTTCAGTCAGGGCAGTTGTGAAGCTTCACAAATCTCTCTCGAAATAAAGCCATAACATTTTGGAATTGAGGTTTTTAATCTTCAAACACTAGCTGTCGAAACGCAGCTATCTGTTGGCGGGTAGCGTGCGTAGCTATGCGGTGGCAGGGTTGACCTTTGATCCGCAAAGCTCTGCATGCATGGCAGGGCACAGGCGACCCAATAAGTATTACTGAGTTTTTCACACTGTTTTCTCTATCATTTTCTCTTCTTTCTTCATGCTCTGAATGATCGGAATAAATAATATAAATGGTTTACATAACGTAACCTAGCCTCTGTGACTATTTACTTTACACTTCATTACAAGGACGTATATCTCTCATACACACATGCTGTAATTAATTAGTCAACACAACTAATTATGCTAATCCATGGACTTATCAGACGTTGGTCAACATCGGAAAGATAGGTTTTAGTATTCCATTCCTATCTTTCGCGATGTTGATCAACCCGTAAAATCCTTGATAAGTCCACGGATTAGCATAATTAGTTGTGTTGACTAATTAATTACAGCATGTGTGTATGAGAGATATACGTCCTTGTAATGGAGTGTAAAATAAATAAAGAGTCACAGAGGCTAGGTTAGGTTATATAAACCATTTATTTTATTTATTCCGATCATTCAGAGCATGAAGAAAGAAGAGAAAATGATAGAGAAAACAGTATGAAAAACTCAGTAATACTTATTGGGTTGCCTGTGCCCTGCCATGCATGCAGAGCTTTGCGGATCAAAGGTCAACCCTGCTACCGCAAAGCTTCGCACGCTCACCGCCAACATGCAGATAGCTGCGTTTCGACAGCTAGTGTTTGAAGATTAAAAACCTCAATTCCAAAATGTTATGGCTTTATTTCGAGAGAGATTTGTGAAGCTTCACAACTGCCCTGACTAAACAGCTACTGTAGTGACTGTGGGAGTACGTGTTCATACTGATATTTTCATGGCGGCCCATGATTTCGCCATGTATCACTTTGTAGTTCGACCGTGATTGAAGTCACTTCAAAATATTCCATTACATACCTAATCCGTTCATTAAACCCAGTAAACCAACTGCTGCGGTCACGGACATTATTTAAATATTAGATTTTATTGAAGAAAATATTTTGGGGTTGTGGAAATGCTGTCATTTCGTTATTTCGCGATTTCGCAAAGCATCTATTTCGTTGTTCATCATAAGCCGTCATGGAAACGTCACGTGTCGCGCGTGTAAACTGACCTGAGATGAACCGTCCACGCGACCCATTGAGTACAGCTGAGGGCACACAATCCTCTGGTAGTGTCACTTTATATTAAAATAGTAAAACGAGAATAAATCATCGGAAAATGATACAGCTGATTAAATCTTAGCAATCAACTGACCAATTTCAGGCAAGGCGGACTGCCCCCCCCCCCCCCCCCCCACGGAGGCTACACTTATACTTTACAGTCATACCGGTTTACTCACTTACTGTGTAGAGGATCCTTGACTTTGAGGTTTCAAATGTGTTTTGATATCCCGGCGAGCTTATGGTAAATACTGTGTACAAGTGAAATGTGTGTCTCACAGAAAGCCGGCGGCTGCACACACACTGGCATCATGGCAGATCTACTATTCCCCCGGGCAGCGCAGTAGCCATGGCAACCGCCGACTAGATTGAAGGCAAGGACCGTCGTATATATATACTTCCGCCTATGCGCACAGAAAACGTAAATCCTAGCATTAGCCCTGTATGGAAACTTCGTGCATGAAAAACTAAGAGCAAATTTATTGCTGTCATTACTTTTGCTTTGTTTGTTTTTGGGGTTTTTTTCACCCTTGATGAAATGAGATAGTGCATTGCCTCAACACAGCGGACTGATTTCAGTTAGAGTTACTGTAGCACTTGTAAGCTAAATATAGACCAGTTACCGTGTGACGCGTCGCGCTGTGTGGGAATATCTTGATGTCGCTGTACTAGGAGTCTGTAGGCCTATAAATGTATGTAAAATGTGCTCTTTCGAACAAGATGGTTCAAGAGTAGTTCTATGTTTTTACGCGTCCGGTCTATGCCGTCGTCCGACCCTAAACTACAGACTAAACCTCGAGCTACTGCAGCTGAGGCTAAACGATGCGTGAGATTACCAACCAGCTTCGAGCACCGCCGCGCCATCGAAAATTTTACGTAAACAGGCATTGATGGATTATTTAAGTTTTTGAGTGTAAGTTTCAGAAGAAGAGTACAGTTTCCAAACCATTTTCAAGAGATCACGACATGGACATTTGCTTTCCACCAACTAGCGACAACCTGCCAGCAGCAGCAACACAGCAGGACAGCACTTGGACCTATCTTGGTATGACAGGTAAGGACATAAACTGACCTCATCAGTGTTAGCGATTGCAATACATAATGCCACATAATGGCCCTAGTATATGTACAAAGGGATATGTGACTCTTGTAAATCTCTCTTACATGTAATGTCACATAGTTCACACAGGCGCTCCTTAGCTGGTAGTCTGCTAAGTAGATCGATTTTAGGCTTGATTTATTGATCCCGTAGTCGATATGCCCGCCACTGCAACCTAAATACTCACAAGGTGTGCAACACAATCACTCAAAAAACACACCACCCGATTTGTCTACTGGCCGTGCGCTCACACAAAACATTCAGAACTACACTCCCATATACCTAGTTGGATCACAAATTTAACCATCTCCTCGAAAATCACGCCAAAGAGCGTGTTACTCGCGTCGTCTTGAAGAAATCGGCCGTGTTTTGAGACCAAGCGGGGTGAAATGCAGCCTGCAGAACGATTCTACCATATGATGTAATTTTTTCCACTGCTGATTGGCTAATCAACGGCCAAAACAAAGGTCACTGCAAGACGTCACTTGTGAAGTACAGTTGAACCAATCAGCAGTGGAAAAAATTACGTCATATGGTAGAATCGTTCTGCAGGCTGCATTTCACCCCGCTTGGTCTCAAAACACGGCCGATTTCTTCAAGATGTCGCGAGTAAAACGCTTTTTGGCGTGATTTTCGAGGAGATGGTTAAATTTATGATCCAACTAGGTATATGGGAGTGTAGTTCTGAATGTTTTGTGTGAGCGCACGGCCAGTAGACAAATCGGGTGGTGTGTTTTTTGAGTGATTGTGTTGCACACCTTGTGAGTATTTAGGTTGCAGTGGCGGGCATATCGACTACGGGATCGATAAATCGAGCCGAAAATCGATCTACTTAGCAGACTAACCAGCTAAGGAGCGCCTGTGATAGTTCATGGTCATGTCGAAACCTGAAGGACATAGATACATTTTTCATGTAGTTTTTTGAGTAATAATTACCACGGTGACTATTGATGTATAGAAAAACGTTCCGAGCCGTTGTCATGGGCGACAACACTTCCTGTCAGTACTCAGTACACATGAGAAATTGTCCGGCCAAGATATCGGTCTTGGACTTTCGGGATTTTATGAGTGATGTCCACGCTTAGTAGTCCTTCGGTTTTTATCAATAATAATGAAATTTGAATTTACATTCAAAAATTGAGTAGAAATGAGAAGAAAAAACATAGGCTCCTGTTAATGCCTTTGAACAAAATACGACATACTTAGTATATTTATGGAACAATAATTGTAATAATTGTACACTGGTATAAGCTATATATTTATGGAACAATAATTGTAATAATTGTACACTGGTGTAAGCTATAACCGTGATTGATGTGACGACCCTGTCAGTAGTGTACCGGAAGTAACACAGACTCAGTACAAGCACGGTCCCTCCCAGCTGCAGTACTGTAGGGTACGTCAGTATATAGCTCCAGGTTTTCGTGGTGGTGTACCCAGGCAAATCTCAAGATACAGGACTGAAGCTGTAAGCGATCGACTTTTCATAGTGACTTCTAAAGGATGGTTTCTGAGCAAACACATGCGTCATGGGCGCCATCTCACTCTCATCACATCTCATTGAGTATAAGTCTACTGTCCAGTTGATCCATTGCGCGTATATCAGTTTGGGACAATGTTACATCCAATGCATGATCGAAGTGTTTTATACATCATGAATCAAGTGACATGTTCATTCATTCATTGACTTCAAAGTTACGGCGTGCTTACAAAATGTAATTGGGAAAAAATTTCCCTACGAAGTTCCCATTAAATGTCACTTTCATATCTGTCACTTATGTCAGATTGTCCGATGATTTGCAATGCAATGCAATAATGGCTTGTCATCACTGTCATCAACAAAAACAACAACATAAACAATGATAATAATAGTAATAATGATAATAATATTTATCGCTTACTTGTAACATAAAGGACGTATATCACATTTTGTCATCATGAAAGTGATCTAAACATGAGTTTAGGCTTTTTCTTACATGATAATGATAAAAATAAAAATATGCCATTTGGTATTCGTTGTTTGCCTTGGTTTAAACTTTTAGAAAGGGTATTTTCTCATTTAGAAGTCTAGAATGTTGTTTTGTGCCGTGTACCCACATATTTTCATTTACCTGTACTATTACAGATCCTTAATTATCTATTAATGCATGGAAATAATGATTTGGTCATTTTTAAACTCTGAACTTTTAACGGTTAGGGGACTCATAGTGGATGATTTTAATCTTATTAGGATTGACAGTCTGTAATAATGTTCAACATGATAGTTTTAACCCACTGTCATAAGGGCCTGGTCAGAATTAACAGGGGGGAGGCCGGTGCGATTCAAAACCTGGATGCATGAAAAATACTGACCCTCCCCCGATTTCTTGCGCAAAAAATGCTGACCCTCCCCCGTCTCCTTGCGCAAAATCAAGTGACCCTCCCTTCCCTGTTTGCTGTCTTCAGTCCCCAAAAAACTGTCTTGTTCAGTAGGCTGTTGTCCTCCTTCCGTATCGACTGCACAGGCTGTTCAGTTTGTTCTGTGTCTTCTGACATACAAGTATCATCAATGTCACTGTCTAAGGAATCTCCAATTTCAGCTAGCACCATGGTATCTTCTTTGTCACTATCAATATCGGAATCAGTATCATCATGCGTCTGTGAGTCTTCCTCCCAATCTGACTCTTCATCATTCTCAGCTGGCTCTTCATCATTATTAGCTGGATTTTCATCTCTTGTCACAAAACTAGTTTCATCTCCATGCAAGACTGTGCAATACTGGCACTAATCAGGGCCAGAAAATTACGCTGGTCCGAGGTCCCGGACCAGTGATTTTTTATCCCGGACCAGTATAAAATTACCCCTTAAAAGTCCGCGGACCAGTAGAAACGGGAGTCAATTTACTTCGCAAGGGAGTTTCCAGTGTTTTCCCAAGATTGTGTTCTTGTGTCTTTTGACGCAAAATTGGAAACTACCGGTACGTCCCCAAAATACGGGAGTAACTGGGACGCACTAAAATCAGGCCTAGAATTTCACTGAAACCAAGAGTCCATTGTGAGACTACGTCTTCTAGCTACAAAATCAGTTACTCTGTAGCGATTCATGATATGAGCAAGGCGATGTGCGTCCACTAGCCACTGCACTGGGCCCTGGGCCATGAACTCTGACATCTTACATGTAAAATGTAACGTGGCAAAAACCAGACCGTAGTCTCACCTAAAAATATCAGCAACCCCAAAATTGTGTGAAAATATTATATCTCTGTCTATCAAAGTAGTATTTTGCAGTAAATTTCTCTGGAAGGAGTCTCATTATAAGTTTCCGATCGTCCGTAGCAAGCAAGCTTTCGAGTTTAGAAGGTCACCATGCTAACTTCCTTATATAGTCAAGACCCCCTAGCTCGATTGTAGCTGACCTTAACAAGAACCGCCTAGCTTGTCAAAACAGCTTTATGGCAATTTGCTATTGATATCAGGGAAAAAGTTCTTCTCAGATATTTGGTGTTTTCAACCTTCTTTTATTTTTGCAATTTCAATGGAAAAGAATCAATCGCTGGGCAATTATAAAATGAACTTTATAGCTATAGTAAAAATGTTAAGTGTGTGTACCAGAACTTGAGAAGTCTACCAAGTAAATGTTTATGCAGAGTGTCTATATTACAAAGATTGACAGTTTTTTGCTGTATGTAAATCCCAAGCAAATCTGATAGAAATGCATATATAACATGAGTACGAGAAATGAATCATTCTCGTATTGTTATGCAAATTTTTGAGGACCAGTGGATTTTATCGTGGGACCAGTGAAAAAAACCGGGTCACTGGTCCTGGGACCAGTGGGGAAAAAGGGAAATTTTCAGGCCCTGACTAATGAGTCTTACTTTCTCCATCTTTTCATTCTTTTAATGTCTCAATATTTTTGGCTAAAATGTACTTGTCAAGCACAGCAACTTTTTGTTTCTGTATTTGGGCACTTTTATACAGGTTTATCCAATCAATATCTGCATAGTTCTTCTGAAGCTCTTCTCTTGTCTGCTTTATGTTTTGATTCTTTCGTTTTTCTTTCATTTCTTTCAGATGTTGAAGATGCTCTAAGTATGATAGTATCTCCTAACAAGAGGCTCCTTTACTATGTACTTTTCTGAAAACTCTTTCACTTTTTCTTTCTTGTCATTGGAAATTTCTCCTGAATCAATAAAATATAGAAAATAAGGCAATGACATAAGTTAAATGAAATGGAAGTCTAAAATAATGCATGCAAATAAAATTACCCTGACAAGATGGCCAACCTGATATGGCTTTTGCACTATTCACTCAAGTATAAAAAAACATATTGATAAACTATGGGTGTATTTTGGATCTAACATACCTGCTGCAAATTGCCTTTTTAGCTGTACCCTTGGATGAAAATCATCAATTCCATATCCCAAAAACCTCCTTAAGATATAACAGTGCATTTCCCAGAAATGGCAAGAGCGCCCTCAAGTGTCAGCCATTCAAAGAAAGCAAAAGGGCCTGAGCATGCGCTTATCTTCCTTCTCCTAAATGGCTGCAGCCCGTGCGGCTGTGCGCAAATTGGGCTCCGCGAATTTAACGGTATTTCCGAAAAATTATGGCGGACTCGAATGTTTCTGGTGCAAATGAGTTGAGAGACAACTCTAGCACGTATAACGAAAACTCTCAAGCCCGGCCTCAAACGGGTAGAGGGATCGGATCGGATGCGATCATAGAGGTATCGACTGTCGACCCGAAAACAGTACGTAACAAGCCATCTTCTGAAAAACCTCACAGAAAGGTTACAGGTAACAAGCATAAACATGATAAGACCGGTGAGTCTAACAATAAATCCGAGGATTCGGATAGTGAAGCGTCAAGTACAGACTCTAGTAGTCATGACTCTGAGAGTAGCTCTACATCCAGCTCAGACAGCTCTGATGACGTCACAGATAGCCATGCTGCAAGGCAAAGGCGGTTTAGCGAGCGTGAGCCCGCCAAAACTGAATCTTACGCCATGTTCGATCTGGAGAAGGACACGAGTACATGGCAGTTACCGCCAAACTTACAATCGTATGTTGATAAGAATTTCAGGAAATATGTGAAAGACAAAACCCTGAAAGAAACTGTTATGGATTTCCATCCAATTCCTGAGTCTGTGTCACTCGAGGTACCTAAAGTTGATGGTTATATTGATAACTTCTTCCAAGCGAAAGGTTACAGTATTGAAAAAGGTATCGATAACTCAATGTGTAAAATCCAACAAAAGCTGTTAAACACTACATGTATGGGTCCTCTATCCCAATTGTGGAATACTATGCATTCCATTAAAAGTGGCAAGGCAAATGAATCACTGGATTTGGAAGACACTGTAAATTTAATTGATAAAAGTACAGTGATGCTCGTTGGACAAACCAACGTTGCAATCAACTATCACAGGCAAACATCAATGCTTGTCAAGCTCACCAAGGATATTAAACAAGCCCAGGACATCATGAAAAAATATGGTGACTTGCTACAGAAACCTTGCAGTGGTTTGTTTGGTGAAAAATTTGAAAAAGTCATCACCAAACTAGCAAAATCAAAGAAAAGAGCAAGAGAACTTGCAGATGAATTGGAGACCAATCAATCCAAACGAAAACATGTAGTATTCACCAAAAGAAGCCGTGGTAAGGGCACCACATATGGAAACCAACCCTTTCGAGGTGGGCCCCCAAAGGGTAAATGGTCCTCTGCGGGCCAGTCCAGTCAGAAGAAATCACAACTACAAGAACCAACACAACAACAAGTGGGTCACAACAGTAAGACAATTACATTTGTCAGAGGCAAACATAAGTCAAACCATGCCACCGGCAGGTCGGTTACAGGCATATGTTCTAAATTGGCAAAAACTGACAAACGATCCATACATCCTATCAATGGTAAAAGGATACCATATAGAGTTTTTCTCCATCCCATTTCAGGCAAAACCTCCACAACAGCCAAAATTCCCACAAAGAGAGTCCCTTCTGATTAGGCCAAAAAAAAAAATATGTGCTGTTCCGATCACCCGACCTACCCCGATTTTATCCCCCCGACCCTAGACTTTTTAGAGCATCGTAAACCCGGAAGTAAAACTGACGATATGAAAAAAACATGAAACGCACGAAATCACGCGAGAACTATGACGAATCGGGCGAATCACGCGAGAACTATGACGTCATAGCAGGCCTCGTCTCAAACAAAATGGCGACTCGCAATGCACACAACGTGTATTCCATCTCATTTCGCAAATGCGATCATGGCGAAGAAAGATCGATTTTGTCTTCCGTGAAGCAGAACCGAACGTTCGAAGAAATTTTGGAGGAACACCATCCAGGTTTTTCGGAATGCAAAATGTACTCGATTCGAGTTGAATGCGCCAGTGATGCTGCTGGTCCGTGTTGGACGTACAACAGACAAACATACAGGTTGGCGAGGCTACCAACAACTTCAACGTAAAGTACGTTCGTTTTTCTTGCGAGCGACTGCAAAAAGGCGAGGATTTACGAGAGCTTGAAGACTTGGTGAAGAACACTACTAAGAAAACCATAAATGCATTTCAAGTTTTGATGGCAGGTGGCCGAGAGTTTGCAACACCGAAAACAAGCAGGTCAGATTTCATTTTTAAAGGTCACTCAATGGACCTGTAACTTTGATTTGGAGCAGTACTCGTGTAACACGGTTATTTTTACGACGTTCTTCTAAAGTGGCCGGTTCACAAGATATGTTGACACCATTTTAGAAATGCAGATTTAAGTATTTATCGAAGCAGATTCCAGCTTTGTGCTTAGATTTATTGGGAATGTATAGAGAAAATGTACATGTAATTTTTAGTGCTGCAGTAGCTGAATACTATTCAGAATGGAGCGATATTTGTTACTATACGACAGACGTAGCACTTGAAATGTGGTATTTTTTTCATGAAATACAAAGTGACTTGGTTTGTTAGTCCTAACTAATGAAGTTCTGTTTAAACACTTTTATTTCCAGTGCTGGAATGAGAACAGGATTATCAAGGAAAGACGAGCTGTACAATAAATTGGTAGGCGAATTTAAAGATATGGGGCTTGATTTTCCCAAGGCTCTTGCCAAGACTGATGGAGCATATATAGTGCAGGTATGAGTTGTGTACATGTAACACATCTTTCTTGATTTTGCTGACTGTCTGTCTCTCTGGTTTGGCGTACAATATACTTGTACTATGTACAGCAAGAATAATATAAAATATGAAAGCTTTACATGTTGATATAAAAAAATAGTAAAGTTTTATGTGTTTTTATGTCTGTGTGAAGCATTTCAAAATGAATATACTTGGTTCTTTTGTTTGTTTCAGAAATGTTTTATTTCAGATATTGGAAATACTGTTGCTTTTCAATATCAATGCCAAAAGTATTGAGGTATGATTTCAATACAGTTTTAATAGGTGATGGTGCTAATAACCCCACAGAAGCTGTGGTAGTGCAGTAGAAATGTAATGAGGTGTGGTGTACTATTGATGCTGTGGCTATTTATTAAAACCATTCAAGGGACTCAGTCGCTCATTTTGACATTAATTTGGGTATTTTAATTTCTTGTAAAATGTTATTTATTTTGTTCTGCTCCCTGATATATGCATAATCACCAGTTTTACCAGTTCAAACTCTCTCCCAGTACAAAGCCATAATATGTAACTTTTACTACAATGCAATTTTTGGTACATACCAAAAATTCAGTGATGGAAGTAATCATGCATTATGTCCAAGTATAGGGTGTGAGTTGACTTGTAACAACTGGTGGTTGGGTATATATCAGCGAGCAGAACAGAATATTAAAGCAATATTTCAAAAGAAACTAAAATAACGAAAATAACATTAAAAATGAGTGACTTTGTCCCCTAAATCCTCTTGGGTTTAAATGCTGCCTTTCTTGATCTTGCTTTAAAAACAAAGCTGTGGAATGAGGTGTGGTGACTATTCCTGCTATTAAATTTTATAAATATGGCTTTTATTAAAACCATTAATGCTCTTGGATTAAAATGCTGGCTTTTCTTTCTTGCTTTTAAAACAATAAAAATATTTTAAATATGTCTCTGATGAAGACATAACTATGTTGAAACATTAATTATTTGGCCAGTCAACATATCTTGCATACACTGTACATTTATGTAAAGTACTGAGTACTATACTGCTACATGCCAACTTAAACAGTTGATTGGTCGAAGAATGGGTGTTTCAACATGCTTTTGAATGTAAACAAGGGACAGTACATGTAGTCTACTCTCTAATAAACAATGGAATGTAATAGGCACTGTTCTATTCAATAGACTGCACTGCATTCAAAATAGTTAAAATGCTTGATGTGGACATTAAAACATAATGAGTGTGTCCGATTTAGTAACACTTTTGTTGCATTTACATATTACAGGTCATCTGCAATGCCTTGTGGTATGTAACCAATCATCATCAAGTCATTAATGATGCAGCTATGAAGAAAACAGAAGTGCTACCAATACCTCCTGTGTTTGAGGACTACTATGGCTTTAATGAGGTGAAGCGCAAGAAGATGAAATCTTTGCCTTTATCGAGTATGGAGCTCAACAGTCACAGCCAAGCGTTGTACAGCATATTGTTGAAACCTGTGATGAAGAGCAGTCCAGCCTGGAAATCAATGCATGACAACGTACAACAACTGGCTGAGTGTTTCCGTACATATAAAGTGCATCTAGAACACCAAGCTGCAATGCAAGATAAGTACAGGAATCTTGATCATCCTGTGAGAACTGTAGCTGAAAATGCAACTGTTGAACATAGATCCAGGGACAAATTTTCAAGGACAAATACTACAAGCTACTGAACAATGATGTTGTGGCAGCTGGTATACTAAAACCAGTTCTGTTCGATGAGTCTAAACATCTCAATGAATGCTTTCAAAATCCAATGCAGCGTTATCGTTTTTTGCAAGATATGCAACTGTCAGTTCCAATAGATGTTTTCAGGTTCTGCCCTGGTGGATCATTTATAACAACCGTGGCTGTTGTTCAAGTTACTGAAAACCGCTCTGATGCTGAAATGCTCACCCAGGCAGCCAGACTTATCACAGCCATGAAACCAGAATTGAAAGAGTTTCACACCCTAGCACAGAAACGAGCATTCAGGGAGAAGCTCAGCCGTGTCACTACTGTATTACCAAGCATAGCAGACTTGATTTACAAGGAGCTTACTATAGATGCAGCCACAGCAGCTCATCCAGAAACACAACAGCGGTTGCGTCTTATCTTTTTGGGAGAAGAAGGACTACTGACTGATTTACGACACTTGAATGCTGGGAGACCAACAGGTACATTTGATGTATTTTTTGACAAGCTTGCAGAACTAGTTGATGAGGTAACTGCTGCAGATGAACGCCGTCACAATGTAGGTCATCTGTCACAGTGGATCTCATTAAATGAATTGATCTCACAAGCCAAGGAAAAGTGCCCAGAAAATACACCAGTCCCATCAGCCAGTCTTGTACGACTTCAGTTTGCTCCCAGAAATCCATATGTGCATTCAGCTCTCAATTTTACATCTCGCATTCAAGTTCAGTACAAAATACAAAGGCGACAACTGAGAGTCCAGCATCCAGATGATCACTACTGTGCAGCTTTGTTTAAATACTTAAAAAACAAAGCAGTTGAGTTAGGGGATAAGGCTCTCCTGTTCTGCTGTGATGACAAAGCGAAGATCCCATTTGGTGATCCAGGTATTGCTGTGTCCACTGGGGTGCGAGGTAAGAAAACCATAGCACCAACGACCACCACATTGGTTGCTGCAGATCATGACATGACCAAAGGATCATTAACACCATCTGTTGTCCTGCAAGTTGATATCCCCGACCAAGTTGAGCATTCCTTTGTACAGGGAAAGTCACCACCATTGTAAACGATTCTGTTTTCCAGCAATCAACACCATTCAGACATGCTGCTGTGTTGGCGAAACTCATCAGAGAAAATAACCCTGATTCAACATTGGTCATGAAATACACTGATGGTGGAACGGACCACAGAAACACCCTTGAGTCAGTAAAGTGTGCATCTATATGCCTGTTCAAAGAACTGAATTTGGACATGTTGGTCATGGCACGCTGTGCTCCGGGGCACAGCTGGACAAATCCGGCAGAGAGAATCATGTCTATACTAAATCTGGGGCTCCAGAATTGTGCACTAGAAAGAAGAGCATGTGATGAGAAGACAGAGGTAGAACTCCGCAAATGCAACAGTATGGCAGAAATAAGAACCATGGCTGAAAAGAAACCAGCTCTACAACTAGAAGAGAGGTGGACTGAATCAGTTGAACCACTGCAGGCTACTATCCGTAACAGATTTATGCGACTGAAACTTAAAGGTCAGCCCATCACAGCAATTGACCCAGTCACTGCTACAGATGTTGACAAGCTGAAACGTCACCTGCAGCAACTGTTCCGGAAATGGACTGCTCCAAGCTGCAGAAGGTTCACACAAAGAAAATCAAATCATACAATGATTGGGTTGAATCACACTGCCGTGTACGACACTACAGCTTTCAGATAAGGAAATGCTGTGATGAAAGTTGTTGTTCCCCACCAAAGTTGGATAGGGAAGACTTGGTATGGCTGCCTGATCCAGTGATAGACAGCGATGGAGAGCACTACAAACCATACAGGGAAGTGAAAGGAACCATCACAACAGATGAAAACAGGCCCTCTCTCAACGCAAAGAAAGCCCAAAAGCAAAACACCCCTGCCATTGCTGCTGCACATGATCAACCTACTTGTAGTGCAACACCCAGTACCTCTGATGATACACCAACCACGAGTAGCCAAGTACGTGGAAAGCCTGTTGTTTGCAGTGCGCAGAATGCACGAGCAAGTTTTCCGTGTATAGAGTGCAGGAAGCCACGTGTTGTATACTCTAAAAACAAGTTGACTGAACGACATATGGTTTCCTTGGTAACATTAATGAGCGAGAATCATTATACCTGTGGTGCTCCACTCACACCTCCTGGCCATTGTCTTCACAACAAAGTGCAGTTCAGGCCGAATCTGATTTGTGCAATGCCAGTTGAACTGCCATACTATGGGGCAAATGTCGGGAGAAAGGATGTGTGTGCACATTGTGGGGAGGAAGATGCTGAAATCGACCTTGATCTTAAGAAAAGCTTTAAAACTGTACTTCCAATGTGTCATTCTTGTGGAGCCAGTGGGAAATTGCCAATAACGCAGCGCCCATATGGAAAAAATGAACTGTAAAGACACTTCAGTGTTCTCCACCGCGGGTTTTTAATGGACAGAGGCTGCCCACTTAAGGGTCCAGGACTAGAAACAGTCACTTTCAAAAACAGTCTGTTATTTCGAATACAAACAGAGAAACCCCATATAAACTCTATATCATCAGAAAACATATTGGGAAATTTCCTTTCCAATGATATATTGCTTATGGGGAATTCAAGAAATTTTCTTGACACTTTTCCTCATCAAATGAAGCTGGCAGCTGATTTATTGCGCAGTTTTACACTTTCCTTTTCAGGTAAGAAGTCCCAGATGAAATAAAAATAAACAAAACACATAATTTGAGTGTTTCTTCTTTTTTTACATGATGTTATTTTGAAAATCAATGTTTTTCTAATTTTGTAATTGTTGTAGCATCATAGAGCCGAGAATTTGCCGTACATATTATTATATATCATCAACCAACTTGTGCAAAATTTCATGGCACATTGAGGAAATGTTTGCATCATTTTTAAACGTATTATAAAGTAAAAGTAATATTGAACACAAAATTATCAAATTTACAACAAAATAAAAGTATTTATTTATTTAAAGTGTCTTTAATTCAAAAAATGAGGTACGATAGTTCTCTTTTTGGCGCCTGTACCGTGTACGTCCGCCTTTCTTTCCATTAAATTCTGGGGATCGAATCTCAGACAGTATCCGCTAAGGGGACAAGTAAGCATCTAAACTTTGAAATACTACTTGACTGGCTTGGCTTGCATGTACTGGATCATATGGCCTTTGAATTTTATCATAGCCTAATCAATCGACAGCTGGCGAAATGACCGTAATTTGCGGGAAAAGAAATTGAACGCCTGAGGTCAAGATGAGGTCGAACTTTGAACGTACGATCATGCACGGTTGAGGTCACAGGCGGGCACATCGAGTTCATTATCATTGACATGAAAATACTTCTGATATCGGTTCTTTGGCATTACTTTTGCGATCCCCGGTACTTGTAATCTGTCGTCTGTTGACCAGTAGTCGTTTACATCTGGCATGGTGTGAATTTCGATCAAAATATTTTGCTATGAACGCCCGCATTTCATCAACCTTCGTCTCATACCAGTACTGGTTTACGTCGGCGCCGGACCATCGACACTGAGTCGCGTAGTGGTTGATTTCATCGACAACTTGTTGACGGAAAGGCGGCGGAATTAACAGAAAAAATAATCATCGGCTGAGCTCCGATGCCTAAACTATGATAAGAACCAGATTCAGCGACCAGAAAATTCAGAAGATCGAAATTTCCTACCATGAGGCGACCCTATGAGATCTCACACTAATTATCGGGCGCTTCCGGTTATAGTTTGCAGCATGTACTTGCCGTAGCGCTGCATCGATCTCACCTACGTCAATGTCACTCACTGTTTCTACGTTTTGAAAACGGAATCAACAGAAAAAATAATCTACTGGATGAGCTCCGACGCCTAAACGATGATAAGGGCCAGATTCAGCGACCAGAAAATTCGGAAGATCGAAATTTTATACCATGGGACGACGATGGATCTCACGCAAGATATCGGGCGCTTCCGGTTACAGTTTGAAGTCCTAAAACTGGAGTATTTGCCGTAGCGCTGCATCGATCTCGCCAACGTCTATGTCACTCACTGTGTCTACGTCTGAAAAGCCTTCAAATTCCTCCTTTTCGTCATTGTCAAGGAAAATTCTCATGATTTAGGTATTCGAGCGACCGACATCCGCGATTTTTCAGTGAGGGTTAACGCTACGGCAGGACGTAAACAAAAAATTAAAATTCAAACTTAGCGACGCGTCCGAGAAAACATCGATCGATTTTGTGCAAAAACTTTTAATGGCAACCTGTATATTTATAGAGCGGGAAAATGTAGCCTAACATGTGCTTAGTACGTCATCAGAAATGATGATACGTTCATCACGGAAAACCGTTACGTTTCCCGCATTTTCAAATCGACCCGGAAGTCTGGAATGTTCGGGCGCTTTCGGGCGCTTTGGCCGCACCCCCATAGGGCGTTTGAGGGCGCTCTGGGCTGCAAAGGGTTAAGAAATAAAAAAAATGAAAAAAAAAAAAAATTCCCTACCTACCTACCCTATTTTTGAAAACCATGTGATCGGAACAGCACATATTTTTTTTTTTGGCCTCAACAAAGAAGTGGAAAAGATGTTGAAAAAGGGGGCCATCGAGACAACTTTCTCTCAGGAAGGAGATTTTCAAAGTCAGATATTCATAGTACCAAAGAAAGATGGGAGTTATCGCCCAGTGATCAACCTGAAACTGCTGAACCAGTTCATACCATACAAACACTTCAAAATGGAAGGCTTGCACATGTTAAAAGACCTCCTGAGGGAAGGAGACTCAGGTTGTGCAAAATAGACCTGAAAGATGCATATTTCAGCATACCAGTGAGTCAGAAATCTCAGAAATACCTCAAATTTTGATGGGGGAAGAATTTGTATCGATTTCGATGCCTACCATTCGGGCTAGCATCAGCACCACGAATCTTCACCAAATTAATGAAACCAGTTGTACCGGTAGGTATATTGAGGCATATGGGTATCAGGTTGATCATTTACCTGGACGATATTCTCCTGATGAATCAATCCAAAGATCAATTAATACGGGACAGGGACACCCTACTTGTTCCTACTTCAACACCTTGGGTTTGGCATAAACTGGGAGAAATCCTACCTAGTCCCAACACAGGAAATAGAGTTTCTGGGTTTCCTTATCAACTCGGTGACAATGAGAATGTTTCTCCCGGAGTCCAAGATTTTACAAATTATCAATCAGTGTGCAAACCTAGCTCACAAAACTCTGGTATCTGTGAGAGAACTAGCACAGATAATTGGCAGAATGACTGCATCAGTTGCAGCAATAATACCAGCACCATTGCAGTGCAGATATCTCCAAATGACCAGAACACGATCACTGATTCACAACAAGTCATACGAAACCCTTAGGCTAGTAACTCTATCTCCAGAGTGCAAGACAGAACTGCAGTGGTGGTGCCACCACCTGAGAGACTTCAATGGCAAGGCAATCATTTGCCCTTGCCCGGATCTCATGATAACCTCAGATGCGTCGAAAAAAGGGTGGGGGGCACACTCCCAGGGAATTCAGACAGGAGGAGCGTGGACAGCAGAGGAAGCCATGATGCATATCAATGCACTGGAACTTCTAGCTGCCTTCCTCGCTCTGAAAACCTTTACAAAGGACAAACAAAATTTGACGGTGCTTCTGAAATAGACAATCGGACAGCAGTAGCTTACATCAACAAAATGGGAGGGACGAAATCCACAGTACTGGTGACACTAGCAAAGAAATGTGGAATTATTGCCTGACAAACACAATTACAATAATAGCAGATACCCGGAGTGCAGAACGTCCTAGCAGATTGGGAATCCAGGAATGTGGAAGACTCCAGCAGCTGGCGTCTGGACCCCATGATATTCAAACAAATTCAGAAAATGTGGGGACCATTGAATGTAGACCTATTCGCTTCGAGACTGAACTATCAGATAGACAGGTACATTTCTTGGAAACCAGACTCAGAAGCAATAGCATTCGATGCAATGCAGACGTCCTGGGTGGGTATGAACGGGTATGCATTCCCTCCATTTGCATTGATAGGGAGATGTCTGGCCAAAGTGAGGAAGGAGGAAACAACCATTGTCATAGTGACACCAATATGGCAAGCACAGCCATGGTTTCCAGTGATAATGAAAATGTCCGTGGAGTTTCCGATCCTCCTTCCAACATACCAGACACTTCTGCTATCACCAGCACAACAACCACTCCCGTTGTTAACAATGGGAGACGGACTGAAATTAGCGGCATGGCAGGTTTCAGGCATTCCCTCATTACAGAAGGAATTTCAGATGAAACTGCCAAGCTTATGTCAAATGCCTGGAGTAAGGAACATCAGCATCTTACAACTCCTCCTGGCGAAAGTGGAGTTGTTGGTGTGATAGGAGACAAATTGATCCATTTTCGGCATCTTTGGCAAATATCCTAGATTTTATTACTCACCTGTTTGATACGGGGTATCAATAGATCAATTAACACATACAGATCCACGCTTTCTGCCTTCTATCCTCCTATTGATGGACATAGGGTAGGTCAACACCCCAAGGTCATGATGTTATTGAGGGCAGTGTTTAATGAAAGACCACCACAACCGAGATACACAGATACCTGGGATGTAGATCAGGTTTGAACTATATCAAAGGTATGGGTGATAACAAAGAAATGAAACCAAAAGACTTGTCTCTGAAACTTTGTATGTTATTGACTCTGGCTAGTGCCGGACGCCAGTCTGAGGTCCAAACTCTAAACATAAAAAGTATGTGTGATAATGGAAGTGACATTACTTTCAAATATTCATCGTTGACTAAGTCGAGTAAAGCAAAATTTGCTTCATCGCAACAATCCTCAGATCACAGTCCTTTGGGTAGTGTAACCTTCCATATGTTTTCATCCCAATCACGGCTATGTGTTGTTTCATGCTTACATGAATACCTAATATTATCAGAGCCTTGGCGTGGTAAAGTTGATGGGAAATCATCAGTAAATAAGCTGTTATTGAGCTATGTCAAGCCTCACAAACCAGTATCCACTAGTACACTTGCCAGATGGTTGAAAACAATGATGAAATTAGCAGGAATAAATATTGACATCTTTAAGGCACACTCCACCAGATCAGCATGTACATCTAAAGCAAAACAACAAGGTGTGTCAGTAAAAGACATACTGACACAAGCTAACTGGTCTAAAACATCAACATTTGCAAGGTTTTACCTACGAGATGTTCCATCTAACGATAATAACCCTTACGAAAATTATAGCCTTGCGGCGAACAGTTCTGGTAAAGTCTTCATAATTGCCCGGTAAGTTTACCACAACATGTTGTGGTAAGCTTACGCATAGCTTGAGATTTTCGCATGTTGATGGATTTTGCGGCGCACATATTGTGGTATGCTTACCACGACACTCAAGCATGTCCTGGTATGTTTGCCACAAAAGTTTAGGCTTTGCAGAATTTTTTGCGCTATACTTGCCACAAACAGGATTTACGGTATACATACCGCTATTGAAGCTGACCCTATGGGTAGCCCCACCCCCAGTAGCATACCCCTACCCTTCACACTTTGCCACGACCACTCACACTCTAGCTACTCATTCTTGTGCTCATGTAAGTTTTCAGAATGTAGCCATAGGTACAAACACTCACACACATTCACAAACAAAAGAAAATCTTACCAGGTTTTTCATTGAATTCCTACCTTACATTTATTGCAGATGGAAATGCTAACAAATGACTCAAAACAAAAGAAATCACAAGTTCATCAACAGTTCTTTCACAGGATATCTCCCTTAATCCATGGCATCTTCATAACAAAGTGTTGGCATATCCAACGATATAGTGGGAACAGTTACTTTTGATCCAGTTGATTGTTCAGTGTCTTGGTTTACTTTCCGTAGACTACAGAAAGGGCTAAAACAAAAAAAAAGAAAAACAAGAAAAGAAACATTAATGCAATCACATATACTAGCACAGTACAGTAGACAAAATGCCAAGAGAACAATCTGCCAGTCAGTATGTAATTGCAACTGCCTTGACATACCTTTCACAATGAGTCTTGCACATATCATGAAATGGAATCCAGGTCACTAAATTGTAAAGATATTTCAAACGGTACTTACACTTATATATTTGCCTTGGCAAGCTTGGTTACTCTTTTGGGACCAATTTGGGTTTATGAGATTGGTGATGTAAAGTTGTCATCAGCATTGCTTTTCTCAGCATCCGTTGCCACAAAGACATGTCGTCACTTCCAGCTACAAATAAGAAAATGCAATGGAATAAAAAGGAATGTAAAGGAAAAAGTCCCAGCGATTATGTTTGGTGATTTTGACTACATGTGACATGAAAACTAGTTTACTACTATATCTGTGAATCTAAATTACTTTTAGATGGGGGGGGGACAACGCTACCAGTGATCCACAGCTACAGAAACATAACTGAAAATATTGTATGCATGTTTTGTGTTGTAAGATTTCATGTAGAACTTCAATGAAATATTGTAAATCAATCATTGATTTGGATTTCGCCTTACATATGCCAGCAAAATATTTACGGGTAACGTTGACCAAATGTCAAAATACATTAATGAAGATTTCAAAAGAAACTTAAGTGTCAAAGACAGAGACGTCCAGCATCGTCCAGCATGATCTTATAAATAGACGTATACCAAATTTCATGACATGAACACGTGTACAAACGATACTAGGTCAGAGTTTAAGAACTTAATTCTTACTTAACGCAAAGAAACGACACGGAGGCAAGTGTTTGGCCGAAATCCGGGGTTATGTATGTACCGTCACGGCGGGGCGTCAAGGCGTCATGGCGGCCTGGACGGCGGTACCAGACTCCTGGCACCGTGCGTCAGGCAACGTGCTACCGGGCGCCCACTACAGGCCCATGACAGTACCCCCCAAATTACGGCCAAGTTGCGGACATGCATGGCCGCAGCGCGGCCGCAATGCAGTCCCCCCCCCCCCCCCCCCCCCCCCCCCGTGGGTGACCATGCGCCACTGGGAAACTGTGTGGGATTGTTTACGAAGCAGGATCTTTTGAGTTCAAGTGATGGAGGCAGAGACGTCGACTGTATTTCTTCAAACTTTATTACTACAGCTACGATGTACTACTGCTACAATAACATAATGTATCAGTGAGTGGATAAGTGACGACCAGATCCAATGGTGAGCGATGCGCTCTGAGTATACGCATACACATACACTATACTGTACATAAACATATACTAAAGTAAAGTGGCTAATTCAGGCTGTGATATAGCCGATTTTGGCGGGAAAGTAAGAAGCGTCTTTGACTTTGATTGGTTAGAGATGAGTCACACGTCAGAAAGAATTAAAACTATGTGTAAACACAGGATGTTGGAAGGAACTGAAGAGATTACAATCTGTCTTCATTGTCAAGGAATTAAGAAGTAGCTATCTTTGTATACGTTTCTCGACATTCTCCCGCCCGACAGAAAAAGGTATCAAGTCTAAAATTCGAAAAATCATCGTAAACTAAAACTCGAGAAAAATGCAAAAATTGAAAGTAATCGAAATACTGAGTAAAATGACTAGATATCATATGGTGAGTATATAGGGTCCATTAAATAGTGTCCAATATATATTGTCCGATATATAGAGTTCACTTAGTGTTCAGGTCATGTATCCTACAACGTGCGATGGCTGCTGCTGTACGTGTAGAACGTCGTTGACCTTTACTAGGGTCAGGCAGAATTGTGTCCGTGTCATTGTTGTTGCTTGGTAACAATGTAGAAGTGTCTGCCTTCACTTCGAGGGGATAAAGTTTCACAATAGGACGATTAGTGAGTCCGGTCGTAGTCTTGATTTCCGCAGATCGTATCATTCCATCTTTTCCGTAGTTTAATTTCTCCACGATGGCTAATGGCCAATGCATTCGTCGTTCAGTGTCACTGTGAACTAGAACAACATCTCCGACCTTGATTTTGTTGTTGGTAGTTCCGTTTAATTTGTGATGTTCACGCAAAGCAGGTAGATATTCTGAAATCCATCGACGCCAGAATTGTTCTTGTAATTGAGCAATGCGTACGTACCGTTTGTTCAAGCTGCTGCTATTTCCATAGGTTGGGTCCGAAAGTTCGTCGTCGTCGTATAGTGGGTGTGGCACGCCTGTAAGTGGTCGTCCCTGCAGAAGGTGAGACGGTGATAGGGGCGTCGTGTCCTCAGAATCCGTGTACAAGTACGTGAGAGGTCGGTCGTTCAACATGGTTTCAATCTCTGTAACAATAGTGTTCAATTCGTCGAATGTAACGAAGGCGCGACCGAGTACTTTCTTTATCGCGTTTTTAGTCAGTCCGATCATGCGTTCCCAGAAACCTCCGAACCAAGGGGCGCGTTTAGGTATGAAGGACCATTGTACGCGTCGATTAGCTAAATAGCGTTTCACATCTGGTGCGTAGAATAATTTCCGTATTTCATCCGCGGCGGATAAATAAGTAGAGGCGTTGTCCGAAATCATCTTTGAGGGTAGCGAGCGTCTTGCTGCGAATCGTCGGAAGGCGAGTAGAAATGATCCCGTAGATAGATCAGGTACCAGTTCGAGGTGAACGGCGCGAGTCACGGCACAGGTGAACAAACATATGTAGGCTTTTGTTTCCTTACCGTTAGGCGATTTAACGAATAGCGCTCCGGTGAAATCCACTCCAGTAATTGCGAAGGGAGGGGCGTCGTTTACGCGATACGATTGAAGCGGGGCTTGTATCGGTATTTGATAAGGTTTTTGCCGTTCGTTTTCCGACAGGTGACGCATTTTCTTAGCAATTTTTTCACGGTCTGGCGAATCTTGGCTATCCAGAAGCGTCGTCGAATGTAGGTTACCGTTGTCTGTAATCCAGAGTGAAGTGCGCGTGCGTGTGCGTTCAGAATCACGAGATCGGTGAACCGATGAGCTGGCGGTAGTAGAATCGGGAACTTTGTCACAAAGTCCAGGGGAGCATTGTGTAGCCTCCCCCCACAACGTAGAATGCCGTCTTTATCAGTAAACAGTCCGAGTTGTCTGCTTAGCAACGTCTTCTTCTTGTTATCGCGTATTTTCTTTGCGATGTCGGCGAATTCTTGTCTTTGTACATCTTTAATCCACTCTATCTCAGCGCGATTGAGTTCGTCAGCGGTTATCAGTCCGGTTTTGCGAGTTGCCTTTTGTTTCAGGTTTGAGATAAAACGCAGGACTAATGCGGTTACGCGAAGTAACTTTGTGAGACCGCTATATCTGTTGACGTCTATGATTAATTGAATTCCGTTTACAGAAGGTTTGCTTCTGTCATCACTAGGCTTATTGTAATCCTCACTGAGGGTACCGACATCCTCCTCAGTAGATACATGATATGTTGAGCTGTCAAACACGGGACAGATAGGCCAATCACCTTGTTTTAGCCAGGGTGGGCCTTGCCACCAGAGATTGGATTTCTCTAACTCACGGGTTGAGATTCCACGTGTCAATAAATCGGCTGGATTGTCCTTGGTTGGACAATATTTGATCGTGCATGGCACATTTCTAATTTCTTTGACTCGATTTGCAACGAATACCGGAAGTTTCTTGTCTCTTCGTGTTATCCAATGTATAACGCATTGATTGTCCGACCACAGCGTACGATCTGTGATATTGACTTTGTCTTTCAAGGCGTCGTAAACGAAGCGTAGTAGTCTAGAACCGACTAATGCTGCCATAAGTTCGAGGCAGGGCAGTGATAATTCCTTGATTGGAGCGACACGTGTTTTTGCCATGACCAAAGACGTTTGGTCACCGCGGCGAAGGTATGCGGCTGCACCGTAAGCTTTACAGCTGGCATCTGCGAATACGTGTAGTTCATGATCGGCGCTCGTATTCTCGGCGAAATAACGACGGTCGATCTTGATTTCGGTGCTCGCGTTGAAGTCCGATACTATGTGTTTCCATCGATTTGCGAGGTCGGTTTCTAGTGGTTCGTCCCCAATCTAAATTTCTCTTCCATATGTCTTGAATAAATGTCTTTGCTTTCACTTGAACGGGTGAAAGATATCCGAGGGGGTCGAATAAACTTGCTGTTACTTGTGTGACTTCGCGCTTTGTCGCGAGATAGTCCGATTTCTTCACATCCTTTTTCTTAGCGTAAGCGAGTTGATCAGAGTCCGTTAACCAGCGCATTCCGAGAACACCCACGTTGGTGTTCGTTTCCAGAGTTTTGTCCTTAGCGGCTAATTTGCGTATTTCATCATTGTTCGATGACCACGAGCGAAGGTTAAATCCAGCGGATTTCATGAGAGAGTTTGCGTCAGTGTAGTATCTCGTAGCTTCCGTAGTATTGTTAACACCCGAGATGACATTATCAACATAGATATTATCTTTAAGATCAGCGGCGATTGGAGTGTTAGCGTTTGACTCCAAGTGTGTTTTGACAACTGCATTCAATATGAAGGGTGAACAGACCGCGCCAAAGAGAACGGTTTTAAAACGATAAACTTTGAACGGGCTCTCAGGGTCGCTTGGGTCAGATAACCAGAGGAATTTTGTGAATTTCCGGTCATTTTCGTCAAGACGTACATTGAGAAATGCTTTCTCGATGTCACTGCTGAGCGCGATGTCATGCACTCGAAATCTGAGTAGAATTGATGAGAGATCGTTGAGAAGTGGCGGTCCAGTCTGTAAACAGTCATTTAGACTAGGTGAATCTGATTGTCTGCAGCTGCAATCATATACAACACGAATGGGTGTAGTCGTCGAGTCTTTCTTTACTGAGCGATGGGGAAGATAATGTCCGTTTGTTTTATCATCGTCGTCGACTTCCTCGATAAAGTCGCGAGACTGTTGGTCAATTAAGATGTTGTTGTATACTTTCAATAAATCGGGCGTTAACTGACGCACCATAGCGCATGTGCGTTTCTCAGTAATATGATAATTGGTCGGCAATGGCGGGTGGTCGACCTTCCATGGTAACTTAGCAACGTATTTTCCGTCTTCAACTCGTAAATGCGTATCACGATATAATTCGAATTCGCTTACCTCAGTGTCCTTGGCGTTTACTTGGTCTCTTATTCCGATTGTTTCCAAGTCCCAGTAGTTTTGAAGTTTAATTTCCTCTTCAACAGTAGTCGTAGCGATGTGTAAGGTGGTCGCGTCGGCGTTAGGCGCGCTTCGTATACCAGTGGGTCCCGACAATAAGTATCCACCGAATTTAGAAAGTACGGCGGTCGGGCCTGGTCCCCTTACAATGTCATCTTCGATAAAGTCCCAGTAATAGTCAGTTCCGATTAATAGCGATATCTCGAATGATTCGGCGCCAAAGGGTGGGTGCGGTAATTTTGAACCCTTCATGTGAGGTGAATTCAATACGAAACATGACATTTTGTTCTCCACGGTGATTGATTTCTCTGGAACTATTAGCACGCTCATTGACTTTGGACCGTCTCATGTCTGAAGTGCAAAGGTTACCATTTCAAACGATCTGGTGTTAGCAGTTTTGTCACCGAATCTCTTTAATCCGTATACGTCCGAGGTTTGTGGCTTCATATCTAGCTTCGTTACTAGATCACGTGTGATGAAGGAAATGTCCGAACCTTCATCGAACAATACCGTAGCGTTGATTGTATTTGGACCGTAAGTGATTGGAACTTCGGCAGTTTTGTGTATGCCTGGCTCCATTTTCCGTTTACCCGAGTTACTCTCCGTTCTCGCGAAATTTACTCCAATCTGCGTGGCAGGTTGAGTAGATGAGGTAGGCTTGTCGTTGCCTCTATTTCCCGTAGCGTGCGTTTGAGTGTCCGTAACTTGATTGTTGGGACTTGGTCCCGTCGTAGCGTGACTCGATTCCGTGGTACACAGCGAGGTGTGATGCTTTCTTCCGCAGCGAAAGCATTTCCCTTTCGATCTACAATCTCCGACTTTGTGTTTCCCGAGGCAGTTGAAACACAATTTATCCCTTTTAACGATTTCGTGGCGTTTGCTTCGATCGGTTACTACAGTACAGTCGTTGTGGAAGTGTGGTCCCTTGCAGTACGCGCAAGTTTTCGGCTTCTTCGGCTTCGAGGCTTGGCGGCCTTTTGCGTTCGTCTCGGCGTTCGCGAAGAAGGTCGCGGTAGCTATTGGCGTTTCCGTAGATTCGGTTTCTTCGTCCACGTAAAGTATGTGTCTCCATAGTGCTTCGCGAAGTTCGTCGATTTCCCAACTTTTGTCTCCGTAATGTTCGTTGAATACAGCGATTATCTTTTTCGGTAGTTTTATCCAGATTGCCCTTTCTAACATAACAGCGTATTTGTCAACAGTAATGTCGAGGTTTTCTAGCTCGCGAATGTGGTTCTCTATATCATCGTAGAATTTTCTCAGACTTGTGCGATCGTAATTTGGCTTCGGCATAGTTAAGGTAGCTTTCCACCTTTGCATCGACCTATTTTCAAACGTGAATTTTGCCATCAAGATGTGTACTTTTACCCAAGTATTATATATCACCTGAAAGCTATTGCTTTGAATTTTTTTGTTTTATCAAGAAAATTAGTGTGCGATGAATTTTTTTGAAGATCTTAGTGAAAGTGTAAAGAAAATGGGTGGTCTCACGTAAAAAAGTTTAAGTCTGAGCGGAGAGGGGCTATTGTTTAGTTGATAACGGGCAATTGGTCTTCAGAATACTGGCTACAAAACCGTGTCTCAGATTTTTGAAAAAGGCCTTAGTTTTTTCACATCGTTGAGTCAAAGTTTATCTACCGATTAGTCTTACAACGCCGCCTAATTAAGCAGCAATAACTCGACTTTAAAAATCTTCATAGAGAAACTGAGACACGGTTTTGGAGACAACCTACTTGACAAACGTCTGTGAAAATCTGGTGAACTTCCGTTCACGCGTTCTCGAGTTAAACTCTTTTGAACGTGCTGCAATGTGACAAAATGCCGAACTGAGAAAAAGGCGATTTAGTAAATTGGTTCGGTTTTTTCCTTTTGAATGGCAATAAACAATGTACTCAACCGACAAAACACTAAAACCAGATAGTGAAATCAAAGTGTTCAACTTCAACAGTATATTCACTCATTGAAATCAGTGTCAACGGTCGAAATGAGGCTAAAAAGGGTGAATTTTGGGAGCGTTGTACTCTTTTTAGAGCGCAATCTACACAGTTGCTGATGAGTAAATAAACTTGGGGAGTGCCAGGGAAGGGATTATGCATAATCTGTTGACTGATTAGTTGTAAGGTTTAAATAGAGTATTAACTGTTCGACCTAACTGTCAGAACTGCTACGGCATCTCGATGCCGTCTACACGAGCGCTTGGACTAATACCTCCATGACAAGCGTACACTACAGTGTAAGTTTATGGCAGCATTCGATTCGACCTCGGAAACGACTCACTGCTGCGGAATGAAAGCGAGCCCGATGAGTGATATAGGGAAAACAATATTGGCTGACAACAAAAATATCTGCGTTTGTATGTGGATGTACATTTGCGGTGTCTGTGATCATGGAGATAAAAAAGAACGTTAACAGCTCCATGCTGTGATTCGTTACAGTTAGAGTAACCGAGGATTCAGTGAGCAGCCATTTTTTAGATCTTCACGCGCCTTGAAAACCGATTAACACTAATCAAACTACGAGCATTTCTGAGACAATAGTTCGTCCTCACTCTGTACAGCATTTCTGTGGGTGAAGACCGTTTCTGGAGTCATGAACCAATCGTCGTCGGTGCCATAAAAGTCAAAGGAGAGAAGTTGAGAAAACATGAACATAGAGAAAAGTACGTCATTTCATCAAGCGCAAGTTGCATGCGATAGACCTCTCGTCAAGCGTCATACGTCACAGCATGGAGGTAGTAGTCTTCCTACCTCCATGGTCACAGATAGATAACTCTCTGCTGTTGTTCGTATCACAACATGAGTACCATCGATTCCAGGCGAATATGATATCAGACCCGTCTTCATTACATGTAAATCTCAGGATTAGGATGGTGTTTTGCACTGTATTCAAGTAGTTAGCCCGTAAGCGTCTCATTCAATGGTTTACCGACCAATGATGACATGTTGATGAAAACTCAGGGCGATTACGTTTTACGTTGTGACGGTCAAATTCATATTGAAATTTGTCTTCGGTCCTGCAGCATTTTGGCTACTGCCATGATAACTGATAACAATGTTGTCGTGTCCATTCCCATAAAATCATTTGATTCACATTCGTCCGGTGTACGATGAACATTTGTTAGTCGACGTATGTTTTACCTTGTCAAGGTCGGTTTCTCATTTAGTGGTAGGGTGGTTGCATTGTACGATTATTGGGTAATAGCGCGGTCCGGAAACGAAATGGGACAAGGAAAAACGGGACCGCGGGATTGAAACGACTTCGACATTATCAGTTCACTGCCATTGTGCCAAAACGTCTGCAAACCAAAGCAGCTATTGTTTTGTGGCGTGGGATTTCTGCATCGCTACGTATTTTGCCTTGGGAAAATTTGCTGTCGCTCTCTTGCAGCCCATGCAATTTGTTTCCACCTTGTATTTTCTAATCCAAAGTAGTTCCAAAGCCGCGGCTTCTGATATTTCATTTTTATTCATAAATTGTTCAACTCACTTAGTATTCTCATCGAACGGACAATGTCGGGTTTCTAGACCTTTTGGCGCAAAGTCGTTTCGGCCGCACAATTTCGACCCCAAGACGTTTAGGCAACGCGACCAAAGACGTTTCGGCACGATCTGGTTGGGGGACCTCGTGCCAAATGTTACAAATCAAAACACTGAGAAGTATAGTGTCAGCATTCACATGCTTTAAAGTTTGTGAGAACATGGTGAAAAAACCGTCGAAAAGAGTTTCATATCATTTTCAATAGCAATAGCCGCCGACACTGTCAAAGTTTGAAAAGCGGCGCCTAAACGGCACTGTAAAAGTCATACTGGTCAAAACGCAAGGGTAATGCTTATGAATATGACTGGTCTGTCAGTTACTAATAAGTTTGAAGGGAAAAAAATAAATCGTAACGGGGGTGTCGAAATGTCTTGGGGCCAAAAGAAGCCGAAACTTCGGCCGAAAGAGGCCGAATGTTGCTTGAATGTTGAAGATGTGAAGGGTGTCTGTTGCAGTATTCAAGTGTTCCCGCTGTCACTTAGGCCGCCAGTGGAACGTACATTTATGTATACGGGACAGCCTCTTCAAAGATGTTTAACATTACGAAACTTATCCACCACTCCTGGTGCTTTTACAAAAGCACAAAAATGTCCCAGATAAAACATTTAGTGCGTGGGCCATTTGTGTAATCTGAAATTGTACCGTCAACAATGTCATAAGTCTGACCTTGTCCGATTGTGTCGATAAATTGTGATCTTTTGGGAGCGGCCACCCCTATGAGAAAAACGGTAAGACCCACCTTTCGACGCCTAATTGCCCAGGTACACACTATGGTCTTGACCCACGCAGTGAACGGTAGGTGCTAATGGGATTTTCACAGCGTATGTTGTCCAAGTGCATGTGAATACTGTGACGCTGCTTGCTTAGCGTAATCCCTTGTCAATCAAGACTTAACGGTAGTCTCAAACGCCAAAATGTACACCTGTGCCTCTCGTACATTTTTATTCCAAAATTTCACCCAAAAACAGGAACTTCACGACCAAGATATTCTACACACAAGGAAGATCAATATTATAGGAATACTTTTAAGGGATAAAAGAAAAATCGTGTTTTTGACTCAAAATACCAAAACAAAGGCGGAAAGCTACCTTAATAGCGAATCTATGTGCGCGTGGATTATTTTGTGTCTTTGTCCGTAACGCTTTTGAAGCGCATTAATGGCGCGTTGGTAATTTGAGTCCGAAATACTCAAACCACCGACTACGTTCGCGGCTTCGCCCTTTAATTGACCTCGTAGATAATGAAATTTCTGAATGGGTTCTAGCGCAGTATCATTATCGACCATGGACTTGAAGCTATCGTAGAAAGTCATCCATTGATGAACGTCGCCACTGAACGTAGGTAGTTGAAGTTTTGGTAGACTTACCGTCTTGTGAGGTGCTGAGACGGGCGGTGTGTGAGCTTGCCTGAAGGTTGAACTTGGGGTTGCTTCGATGGGTTTATTCTCCTTCTCTCCGATGAAACGCTTGATTCTGAATATCTTCTCGTGTGTATCTTCGTTGTATTGCTGGAGGTCGGTAGATATATCGTCGATGTCTCCATCTTCGGTGTTAGTGATGATCAAACTGTCGAGTTTTTGTATCTCTTCGTACGTTTCCTCTACTCTTGCCAGTATCATCTCCAGTATGAACAGTTGTTCGGGGTCGCCCTGAAACGCAGACATTGTGGTTTCGGCTTTCTTGAGTTGGTTCGTCACTATTCCGCGGTAGACTCCTCGTGTCCTCTTCAGGTTGGTCGTAGCTGGAGTTGCCATTCCCTCTGCTTGCGCTGACTTCGGCTTAGCTTTCTTCTTTGAACTCATCCTGGTCTCGGCACCAAAACAATGTGTGGGATTGTTTACGAAGCAGGATCTTTTGAGTTCAAGTGATGGAGGCAGAGGCGTCGACTGTATTTCTTCAAACTTTATTACTACAGCTACGATGTACTACTGCTACAATAACATAATGTATCAGTGAGTGGATAAGTGACGACCAGATCCAATGGTGAGCGATGCGCTCTGAGTATACGCATACACATACACTATACTGTGCATAAACATATACTAAAGTAAAGTGGCTAATTCAGGCTGTGATATAGCCGATTTTGTCGGGAAAGTAAGAAGCGTCTTTGACTTTGATTGGTTAGAGATGAGTCACTCCTTATACATGTTCATTGTTCCTACATTTCGTGTCTCTACAGTTTGTATAGTGGTATTACAACGTTGGCATTGTCCACCGCGAACTGAGTCCCATATCGAATTGCTGGCGTGTCGCGAGTGCCTTCGGCACTACGTCAAGGGTCTCCCGCGGCGTCTTGATGTAGATCTGGTACGCGTCACTCCGCCATCTGCCAAGTGTCTTTATGAGCCAGTCAGGCAAGCCGGCTTCGGCAGCAGTCGTGGCTGCACCACTGCGGAAACTATGTGTCGCGTACATTTTAGCATCGGAAATCCCTGCCTGGGTAAGCAGTTCCCGCAGGCATAGGTTCAGTCTTTGTCGCGTAAGCCATGTGCCGTCCGCGAATTGGAACGCCGGTTCTTCAGGGCACATGTATCCGCGGTTCCCGGTATATTTCCAATAGGAGCGGACCGCACACACAGAGGTCCCGGTCGGAGCGATACGGATGGTGTGCCCACGCGCGTACGGGTCAGTCTTCGATGACTTTATCCTGATTTCGATCACGTCCGTTAACACAATGTCCCGGGCGAGTAGTGTGGCGTTTACGTCGAATTCCGTAGGTGATCGAGCGGTGAACTCGCTTACCCTCAGAAAGCCGTAGAATGCCAGCGTGAAGCTTGCCCATACCATGAGCTTGTCGTTGCTGCACATGTCGGCACGCTGACGCAGGCATTCCTTGAGGCGACGGAGCAGGTCAATGGTGATTGGTAGTCGTGGCCGGCGCACTTCTCCAATGCTTCTCCTGATCCCTTGCAGTGTTCGTTGCAGGAGAGCGTGCGTTGTTACGTCGTCGGCATACCCGCGCTCAACGTGGTGATGCATCACCCCGGCTAGGTACACCTTAATGGTTCGATATGCTAGTCCTCCATTTGCCAGGTTCGCAACGAAGAGTATGGCTTTCCTGATTGTGACAGGTAAGGTTGCTAGTCCGTGTGATGAGCAGAAATCCAAGTAACACTTTTGTCCTACCTGGTATGTGCGTCGCGTGTTCCCGGCCACACTGTTATGGATGTAGGCAGTTGCTAGTTCCGTCAGTTGTTGTGTAGCAAGAGGGATGGACATAGTCGCGTTGGTACAGGTGTGTGGCCGGCATCCGCTTCGGGCACCAATGCTCGGAACCTCTCCATCTGTAAACGAGAAAGTGCATCAGCAATTGAGTTATCGATCATGACACGGAAATTTCCTTTGGCTGCCTCATAAAAGATGCTCCTTACTAGTTGCATGATGTCAGGGCATCTCGTAGTGCCTTTTCTCCAGATGTGCACGACGGTTTGATTGTCACAATGAAACAGCACTCGGCGGCCATGCCAACGATGCCCCCAAATTGAACAAGCGACTAGTATTGGGTACATCTCCTTCCACTCGATTGAGGCTTGGAGAGAGTCAGGCCATGCAACGGTCAACCAATGCCCAGCGTGGTAGCCACCGGAGCCTACAGTGCCCGAGGCATCGGTGTAGAGGTCAAGGTCGCGAGAGGGGGTCCACTTTGTATCGAGGAATGAGGCGTGCCGTTCCATGTCGGTAGGAAGTCGCACCACCATTTCCCGTCAAGGCGGAAAGCGTCAGATAGTGTGATCGTGTCGCGCAACTTGCGTACGGTTGTGCTTAAGTCAATCATGCGGCGGAGGAAGATGCGACCGGCGGGAATGCACTTGCATGCAAAACTGAGGGTGCCGATGAGGGATAGCAACTCCCGTTTAGTGCATGAGTGTCGGTGGAGCCAAGTGGGAAGTGTTTGAAGCAGGTCCTGTAGCTTGTCGTCGGGTAAGCATAGTGTCATTGTAAGTGTGTCCAACGTGATGCCAAGGAACGTCATGGTGGGTGATGGGCCTTCGACTTTTTCTGGGGCGATGGGTATCGCGAGGTCGCGGCATGTGTTGAGCATGGTGTCGAGGAGGTACTGGCATTGCGGGGAGTTGGGGGGCCAGCGCCAAAGTAGTCGTCCAGGTAGTGCAGTAAGTCCTGAGTGTTTGCTCTGTTTTTGACGATCCAGAGGAGTGCTTCGGCCAGGCGGTTGAATAAGAACGGTGCAGAACGAAGGCCAAAAGGGAGCACGCGATCGAAGAAGAACAGCCCTTGCCATTTAAAGCCGAGGAGGTGCCAATCCGCCTTCCGTACCGGGCACAGTCGGAACGCGTGCTTAATGTCCACTTTTGTGATGAGTGCACCTTGGCCAAGTCTCTGTAATATCGCGACGGCATCGTCAACGCGGGAGTAGGTGAGGGTGTAGTCTTCCTTGTTGATGTAGTGGTTGACACTATCGTTTCGTGGTTGGGATAGGTCCATTATTATGCGGTGGCCGCCTGATTTTTTAGGCCGAAGTCCAAGCGAGTTTACGACGAAGTTTGGCAGAGGTGGCACGGCGAACGGGCCAATTGTGTGGCCGAGGCGCAGTTCTTTTGTTATGGCGGTGGTGACGGCATCCGGATCGGTCATTGCGGACTGGGCGTTGCGAGTGTAGCGTGGTGCGCGGTTCCCACCGAAGCCGATGTCGGCACCATGAGTGAGGTCGTGGATGAGGCTGGCTGTGAATTGTTTGTGCGGGTGGTCGTGCAGGGCAGCTGAGAGCTTAGTTAGGTTGATTGGCGTTGTCGGCTGTAGCGTGGCGATTGTCGCTGGGTGGACGGTCGCTCCCTCGAAAGGGCTGGGGGGTCTCTGATTTGATGCGTTGGTGGTTTGCTGAGCACCGTGTTCGGTCGAGTTACACACGGAGCACTTGTGTAGTCTGCCATAGTTGCAGGGTGTCTTGCATGTGCCTCGGTTGAAAGAACGACAAACCGGAGGTTGGTCAGATTGTTTCTTGTTCGCTGGGCTCTCCCAGTAGAACGGGTTGGTGGTGCTGCTGCGTCGGTTTGGGCAATCAGTCTTCAAATGACCTGTTGGCCACAGCCGAAGCAGGTAGGACGCAGGAGGTGTGGCTGGTTTTGGAAGTACTGGAAGTTGAGGTCTTGGTTTGGCTGGCTCCAGTTGGCCCTATCTGGGTAGCGGGAAGCGTTCAGGCGGAAGTGTTTGTCATAGGCTAGCCAGGCCTCCGGCTTGTAGGCAGCAGCTTTGGAGGCGAGGAAACGAAGGTAGTTGGCCATGGGGATCGCCAAATGTGGGTAGTAGAATGTACGATAGGAGGAGAAGACGAGGAAGCACTGTAACCAGGTGTCAAAGTCGTCGATGGCTTTCCGCTTCACCTCGGTTGTGAACGTGGCGACGCCACGGTTGTCTGGGTCAAAAGCTACTTGTGTCTTGGTAGCCTGGGATGAGTTGGGGGCTAGGGCATCAGGGTGCAAGTCACCAAATTCGATGAACTTACCGAGGTTAGCCAAGGCGTTGAGTGTTGACTGGTCGACGTACGGCAGGAGCAGGTCGGCTGGGGTATTGCTGCTGAAGTATTGCCCGTTGGTCCGGCTCTAGGCGGTGGGCGCCATGGCGTTGCGTTGTGACCAGCTGGCTGGGCGAGTTGACTGTAGGGCGCGGCCATATTGCTCGTGTTGTTGTTATGAGGTGCGCCGCTAGCGGTGGAGTTATCCCGGATGTGCGCAGCGCCACCGCTGGTGGTCAAGGCTGGTGGGGTAGCTGTGATGGTGGGTTGGTATTCATTAACGTGATTAGCGGGATGATTACTTGGGTGGCCTTGGGTAGGTAGCGAGCTGGACGGAGCGGCGAGCGTCGCCGGCCTAGCGACGACGACTGAGGCAGGTGATAGTGCACCAACGGCTGTATCAGTTGGCTGGACTTGCAAGTTGGACGTCGGGATGGGCACCGTTGCTGTGGCGTTGCTGGTATCTGGCTGCCGTAGTTCACGTCGGATTGAGTCAATGGCGCTTGCAATGCCGGTTTCTATCAGTTTGGCGATGTGGTCTGATATACTTGGGTCGGCTGCCGCTGCGGCTGTTGTCGGCATGTCGACGGCAGGGTTGGTTGGTGTGGTTTCCGTCGGTACTGGCTGGAGTAGGAATTTGTCGAGGTGCGCTGGGCGTCTCTTTGTCCTCGTCGATGTACGGGTGGCCGCCCGGGCGTAGGCGCGGCCCTTGGTTTTCTTCGATTTTGCATGGCGAATTTTGCGATGTGAACTTGAGCGTGGCAGAGATTGAAATGGACAAAAATAGCTTTGAACACACTGATGTGCGCATGGATAATGACGTGGAAAGGGTGATGTAATTTGTTGAGATAACGGTAATCGAGGCGGTTGGTAGATTAGGTTACGTCTCAAATGCATCTAGAAGTGTAAGGTAGGTGACGCATGGTGACCCATGCATGTCAAGGTCTAAACCCTTCCCCCGTGTCGCTCCAGACGTTAACAATGATTATAGCAAGCCATAATCACCCACTAACCATTCCTAAATGTATTGTTTTTTCATTGTTTTATATCGTACATCGAGGGAAATTTGTTATACATATAAGCAAAAGTTTCACCCTGGGTACAGTCCCCGAGGGACTGTGCCTTCGCCAAAGTGTCGAAGTATGTATTCCCCAGACATAGACACTATCAATACATGGGTATGAACAGATAAAGGCCACTCCTTTCACACTGTTCACTCAACGTTCAACCTCGGAGATTATTCAGACAATTGGACAGTGTTACTCGAGAATTGCACAGAACAAAAACAGATAAAATTCGTCGTTACGTTGCAGAGAAGGATACTCGAAAATTTACTTACCGAAATTCAAACGATCGCCTTGATCCTCAGCTCGGCCAGCTCAGGGTGTTATCATGGTTATATTAGAATGGTGACCATTGTTCACAAGCCGATCTCCACACGCCGATCGTGACGACGATGACATGAAAATTAACGCGTCTTGAACATTGCCTATAGGTTGTACATTCATAGCTAGGGTATACGAAGCTGTCAAGGTGATGTCCAACGGCAAATTTCAGTGAAATTTTGTCAAAAGTCGAGTGAAAAAACAGCGACAATGCATTGAGCAAATTCAAAAGGGTCGTAACTGCCTTTCTGATATCAGATTTGCCGCTGAGATTTGACCTGTGACACGCCAATCTGACCAATCACAACGAAGTCTTCACAAGATCTATGATGTCATCAGGCGTGATACTATATTTACTTCCGATACAAAGTCCTTGCAATCGCGATCGCTGTACACGTACGTAACATACCATGAATCGTAGTGGAAGTTTTGTTCGAAGTAATTCATTCAAAAGTAATTCACTGAAACCTTACAGCTTTCGACGGACTATATCCAAGCAAAAGTGTATTGACAGCACCAGTGGCTATGACCCAACACTAAGCCCCACACTATGTAGGCCCTATTACATAGCAGTTAGCACAGCAGTGCCAGTGGCGCCTCGATCGAGGGGCTAACCGTGCAAACCCTTCATAGGCACTATACCAGCACTATTTTATAGTGTGCCTTCCCTGAGATACGGGAATTCAATTTCGATAAAAACTGTGTTCTATACGACAGGCGTGAGATACAAAAAATCCAACATACCAGTTCAACAAGTTCTTAGATTTTTGTTCGGGCGCGTTTCTCTGGAGACACGTACGTACGTGTCCACGGCAGGTTGAGTTAGATGTCAATCATTTGTACAGTGGATGGCAATACGACTAATAATTCCCTTGTCTTTCTAAGTCGGCGATATAGTAACTTATACCATACCTACCTCAATGCTTGTCGAAAGACACAAATAGAATGAGTGTTTTCTCCGACCGCGGTGACTGACATGCTCTGTCCGCTTATTATTAGGCCTACCGAAACTGTGGCAAAGTTCTTTTCCTTCGTGGATTACGGCCGATTTTCGAGAGATTTTCGTTGCTGCCATGAAATTGATGAATTTAACATTGAATTATCGTGCAGATCATTGGCTCAAAACGTTTCCCGATGGACAGGGAAAAATGGTTTCATGGGATTTTTGTGGCTGCCTACAGTGTAGGCCTATGTATGAAACAACATTGTTATCAACAGAATACCCGTCTTTATTAGATCAACTTCGTCACTTTTCTCGCCTCGATCACACCATAGGGCTTATAGCTGCTAAATCGCTCAAATTAAGCTATTTTGGAAATCCAGCGATCCCGCACCTTTACATATGTGCTATTGTTGATGTAATCTGGATTCGTAAAATCTTGTCACTGTGTATAGAAGTATCATTTGGAGAGTCAGGTACTTTTGTATGTGAATTTCCTAATTTCTTGGAAACTGACTAAGATTTGTCCTACAAATATGTATTCACGTTTTAATATCCCCATTTTGAAAAATCAATAAAGATACTATTTTGTTATTAAATTTAGAGTGCAAACATGTATATTCTTTATTCATGCATATGATATACGGTACATCTACAGAAGCCAGCTGGGCACACACATTCATTTTGCTGCCCTGTAACTGTGCAGCCTTGGATTCTTACACATGATTCTGCACAGTCTGTGCTGTGTGACCATTGTATTTACGTAAAGCCTTCAATGGCAAACATACCACAAAGCAATCTGCAACTTTGTTTACTTCAGTCTTGTGGTAGACATACCAAGAGAAAGATTGCTAATCACCACAAGTGCACCACTAGTGGTGACTATCGGCGCAGGATGGATAGAGAGTTGTGGCACACAAAAGTATGCGTGGTATGTTTACCCAGAGCTTGCAGCATGTTTACCACAAAAAATCTGTTTCGTACGGGAATAGCCAGAGCTTGACATTCCAGACAAAAATTCTTAAGGGACAACCTCAATAACTAGAAGTTAGGCTTTGAACATGCACTGTTATATCTTAAGGAGGTTTTTGGGATATGGAATTGGAGATTTCATAAGCACACTGAAAGTGTTTGAAATGGAATCCTAATTCCATTAACCAAAAACCGAATTAAGATATAACAATCCTACCACATGGAACACCCAACCCACTCTAAGTAGTCTCCATGCTACTTTTCTGACCTTGCAGGAAGCAGCAGTAGTATTACCTGACCACTGAAAGACCAGCAGAGAGGTACTGTAGCTGTCCATGGACATGTCATGTTACCTGTTATCGGACAAGCTGAGGAAATGAGGACTTGATTTTATCATTTACTATCCTGTCCTGTCGGATCAAATAAGAGTTGAAGTTATTGTGTTTTATTCATGTTGTGGCGAGACCACTGTTAGGACATTTGTTAAACAGTTAAAGTTGCATGTTTGTTCATTCTACTGAGTTAAAACTGTTGGCACATTATTAATTGTGATGCTGTTTGTAATGTCAGAATTGACACTTGTGTATATTTCAAATACTGAAATAAAGCTTTGAGTTATTCGTTAATCAGTTGTGAAAAGGTGTCCTTTTTGCACATAAACGTGCAGAAATGATTGAAATTGTCTGCACCCATTTAGTCGAAGGAAGATAAGCGCATGCTCAGGCCCTTTTGCTTTCTTTGAATGGCTGACACTTGAGGGTGCACTTGCCATTTCTGGGGAAATGCACTGTTATATCTTAATTCGGTTTTTGGTTAATGGAATTAGGATTCCATTTCACCACTTTCAGTGTGCTTATGAAATCTCCATTTCTGTGACATTACCATCTTCATCTGTTAATGGTGTAGCCCAAGGATTAAATAGTGAAGTCTGGTAATCTGTGCTGGATTTGTTTGAGATCAGGGTCAACTCCTCCTTTTGCACAGTATTCACATACTTTGCCTGAAAAAATACAACACAGTGAGCACAGACTCACACACAAGGGATCATACCAATATTTTGTGACATTCACAATCCTCATGCAATGAATAGTATTTGTCTGATGCACAGAAATGGTGTATGCATACTTTGGCTCTAATTCACACAGGATATTGAATGAACACAGGAAATGTCATTGAGTAACGTTGAATGCAATAAATATTAATGAATTTTACTGTCTGAAATGTGATTCAATATACTGTAAGTGTAAAATGCCATATTTTTCTACTGAACAAGTAATTTGTGTACTGAAGGTTTACTCTGAATGCAAACATACATGTACATTCAATTGACAGAAACCTTGTAAAATTTCAGTTAACGCAAAAACATGTTTAATGATTGTTTTTCAAAGGAGTCAAAATTGGCAATATTATTAAATTTTTTTTTAAATATGAAATGTAAATATAAAATACTCTACCAGTAGACTGTAAACTGCTCCACTTCAAGTACTCCAAGTACATTTCACCAATATGGATGTGGTCCTGCATAAACTGTTGTAGACAATGAAAATAACCATGACCAGTTAATTCCATTCTTTTTAAACGTGAACTAGTAGATGCATAGGTTGACAGATACTTGGTGTAGAAAAAGAACTAGATGTCTGAAAGAAAATGGACAAGCAGAAATGTCATTTACAGCTGTATTATTTTTGCCACTTTTCTTGGTTTTTTTTTTCCATATATTTATCATGTGTGCAATAGCTGTTTCCTAGAAAGTTGAACAAAGCAGAGGTAAACATGGAAGTAGTTTAGTTAATCCCCCAAATGTTCAAGTGACATTTGAGTCTATGGTATGGTGCAATATTGAAAACACTACACTTTTCTGGCAGTGATGTAGCTCTTCATATAATCACCAGCAGGCCCTGGTTCATCATCTATTCTCATCTGTTCATCTTTAGACACATACCATGCATTTTTCTCCATGCAAGACTTCTCCAGTTCTTTTGTCTGGTCAATTGTTAGACTTTTTGTTTCATCACTTGTCATGTTCTCATAGGGTTTGTGATAATCCCACTTCAGAGCTGTTCCATCATTAAGAGCTTCTCCTATGTTTCAAAAAAAAAGATAATCTAAAGCCTGCTATTAAATGATGGCAAATAAGGCCAGTAGGTAATTGAACACTGAATAGTATTCCACAATAAGTGAAACCGGAATTCAAACACGCCCATACACACCACAATACAAACAAACCCACTTGTGGAAAAACGTCCATAGAAATGCATGTACTCCTATGTACACGCTCACACACATGTATTTATTTGTACCACTATCACATGACTTCTTGCACATATGTTTTCAATTGAACACTACAGCTAGTCTGTGCACAACATTTTTATTCTGGAGTAGGCATATTGCTTACCTATATTGCAGCATTCGATCTTTCTGCCTCATTTTGACCAGAAACCCCAGGTGCTCTGTGTAGTCGTATCATGCGATCAGCTCCATGAATTCGTACAAGTTTAGCATCTCTATATCTCACTTCAACATTGCTGACACCAAACCTGGTCTTGCATCAGTCGTCTTGAGAATATTGCCATACATAGGTGCCTGAGCAAAAGAGAGTTTCTGTATGATAATATCACAGATGTCAATCAAGCCAGTCACACCAACAAAGAGGGCATCTTTGTAATGGTCCTGAAATGTAAAAGATAACAAGGTGACTAAAAGTGATACTTTTGTTTTTCCGAAGAGGAATCTAGCAGTGAAACATTGCTGTGATATTCAAAAATCAGGGTTTGATAACTGCCCTTATGAAAATTTTAGCCTTCCCGACAAGATTTTCGGGAGCTCTCCAGAAAAGGTCCCGCAGTGGTCCAGGAGCTCTCCAGGACCATCTTTCCGGGAGAGCGTGGCATTGCTATTCAAATTAGGTTTGCTGGATCCCTCCCGGAAAGATTAATGTCTCTCGCAGGACAGGTTAGCTGTCGCTCTGCCGGACGGTTATAGCTGCCGCTCTGCCGGGCTGGTTAGGTGTCGCTCTGCCGGGCGGGTTAGCTGTCGCTCTGCCGGGCAGGTTAGCTGCCACTCTGCTGGGCAGATTAGCTGCTGCTCTGCCGGGCAGGCTAGCTACTGCTCTGCCATACAAAAATCAACCTACCTTCTGCAATCTGACTAACATTTACTCCAACAACCTGAAACTTATCACTGCTGCTGAAAATCAGCCATTACCAAGCCATCATCTCACAACCTACACCACTCTGCTGCCCCCCCCCCCAAAGAATGCAAGGGCAAAAAATTTGGTAGGAATAAAATTTAATCCACCATATTTTTAAAGCCAATCAACATGACCAATATAAAAAATGTTCAAGTGTCCGTAAAGTCCTTAACTTCATATTGTCACAACGACGGATTATTCTGAAAGACTTGTACTTGTCTGTTACAGCTTTGGTTATTGCTTGACTTGTCATCTTGAAGTTGTCCTATGTGTAAGCTGCAAAAATATAAAAAAGTTCAAGTCAGATATAAAGTTTATCAAACTTATGACAAAATTATGTATGCAAGTTAGAATCCTCGTTGGAGTTGAAAATTTTGACTCGTTCAACAGCCATCAAACATTGAAGACTGTGAAATTTGCATGTATTCATAAAATAAAGAAAATGTTCCCTCAACTTGTGAATGACAAAATGTGATTTATAGCAGTAGTCTAGTATCAATCTGTTCAACTTGCAATTTGCTTCAAACTAGGAAAGTAGTAGAATCATTGGCATAAAACAAAATTTAATTTGCAGATGATTTATCCCCTGCAGTTATTCCGTTAAGATTGTAGACTTCACCATGCAAAACTCGCTTGGTTTGAGTACGCTTCATTGCATACCTACATGAACTTTCTAAAGCCAAATTGAAACATAGTTAGAAAAAAGGTAGGTCTTTGTACTGAGCTTATATCTAAGTTGCTTATCAAAAGGTTGCAGCATTAAATGCAATAGAATATTGTATGCATATTTTGTGATGTAAGAGTTCATGTAGAACTTCAATGAAATATTGTTATGAAATATTGTAAATTAATTACTGATTCCCCTTACAATATGCCAGCAAAATATCTACAGGTTACATATAAACAAATGTCAAAATACGTTAATAAAAATTTTAAAATAAACTTCAATTTTAAGGACACACGTTCAGAATGATCTTATAAGCAGACAGATGTATATTGATGTCATAGAGAAGTACGTTTTGGAATACATGTAGCAGGTACCAGACTCGGTCAAGAGTTTGAGAACTTAATTCGTATCCAACAATTCCTACATGTATTGTTCTTTCTTTGTTTTTATATCTGTCCTTTTATATCGTACATTGAGGGAAATTTGTATACATGAGCAAAAGTTTTACCTTTGCCAATGCAAGAGAGAAGTATATTATTGTAGATAATAGTATCGGCATGTACTCCATTTTTTGTGTACACTGTACCACGGTCCCTCTATCGTTGTACACTCTACGTTCAACCTCACGAGTTATACCAATTTATTAGAATTCATACAATTGAACTGTATTACTCGAGAATTGCGCCGAACAAAAAACAGTAAAAAACTACGTCTTCACGTCGCAGAGAAGCCAATCGAAAATGTACTTACCGAAGTTTAAACGATCGCCTAGATCCACGGGGATGTTATGGTGATCATTGTTCAAATCGACGAGCCGATCGATCTCCACAAGCTGATCATGACGACGATGATTTTTTACGCGTCGTAAACATTGCCTATAGGTTTTACATACATAGTTAGCGTGTATGAAGTCGTCACGACGATGTCAAACAGCAAATTTACGCGAAATTTTGTCAAACTTATAGGGAAAAATCAGCGACAATTTACTCAGTAATTCAAAGGTCGTAACTGTCCAAAAATTGCCGCTGAGATTTGACCTTTGATTGTTTACCAATCTGACCAATCATAACGAAGTCTTCACATGATCTATGATGTCATCATGCGTGATACTATTACTTCCGGTACAAAGTCCTCGCGATCGCTGCATGTAATAGCATGAAGTTCAGCGGACTTCAAAAGCGTTTAAAAGTACACTGACGGAAAGTTCATTGAAAAAACCTAGAGCGTTCGATCGACTATCCAAGCAACAGTACATTGAGAGCTCCTGTGGCCATGACTAAGTCGCGACACGATGTCAGAATATAGCAGGCGAATATAGTGGCGAAACCCTACGTATAGCATTCCCATATGCCGCCGTGCTACAAGTTACAACTGTGTATCGTACAAAGGTACTACTACCGTAAATCTATAGTGTGCCTTTTCGGTTTTACGGGACCCAAGTTTCAATGAAAATTGTATTATTTGCGACAGAGTGAGATACGAAAACCAACGCATCAGTTCAACTGTGTAAACTTGTGTTCGCGTGTGTTTCTCTGGAGAGTTGAGGTTACACGTATTACGTGCACGGACATGCATCCATGGGTTGAGAACACAATAACAATAATGAAAATGGATTTACAAGATTTATTCCCTTGTCTTAAAGACTTCAAAAGTCGGCGATTTAGTAACTGCACTGATCAAAGTAAAAATGATGTTTTTGGAAATAATTGTCGATGAGATAATTTGTAAGGTCAAATATTGTCACAGACGTGATGTAAATCCTATAATAAAAGCAAGCAATGAAATGTTATTGTTATCAATTATTATTTCCTTCGTGGACTACGGCCGATTTTCTAGAGATTTTCGTTGCTGCCATGAATTTAATTTGAATTTTCTTACGGATTAATTTATCATTGGCTCAAAAAGTAACCTGATGGGCAAAGAAAACATTTTCATAGGAATCTTTTGTGGCTGCCTATAGTGTACTCATGAAACATCATCAGAATACCCTTTTTAGCAGTTTGTAGCTCGATCGCCTCAATCACATCATAGCAGCTTTTACTGTCTATTAATTATCACACTGTGAATGAACTATTAGCACTGCAAACCCACGCTAACGTTCATACATCGCTTGGGCTTATGTCTACCATCTGCAAACTTCATTTATTTTAATTTTATTTTTTTATATTTGTGATAGACAATACCGCAGCAAATATTAAGCTTTAATACTGATCGCCTCTGTGCAACTATGAACACATGTAAGTCGATCTGTCCTCTGCTATCTCCATGGTCTGATAGTCAAAATGCATTAAGTGCAGTGATGCTGCTCCACTCCTATCATTTTCTGTCGCTCTACGGGACAGATTTGTTGTTAGATATATCTGATCAGCCACAATTATTAGGCCACTAATGTTCCTGCAGAGATGCTGCACCATTCAAGTAATTTGCTGCCTCTCTGCCGGACAGATTTGTAACAAAGTGATCTGCCCAGCTAGCGGGGCAGATTCTGCGGGCCAGAAATCTGCCCTGGAACTCTGCAGCTTTAGTCCCAGAACAGTCCTGTCGCTCTCCTGCAGCTTTCCTGCCGCTCTCCTGCCAGGACCTCATTTTTGTAAGGGTGAGACATTAACTGAAGTCATTAAATCATTTTTCAAATGCACCTTGTTTCTCCCATCGCAGCAGCGACTCTGTATTTTGGATAACCAGTGTTTCACTGGCGCTAGTAAATCTGCTGGAGTCTCATCCTGTCTTCCTTTCAGATATTCTTCCAATCTTGTCAATGCCTGCTCCAAATGATGATGTAACCAAGCGCAAGCCTTTCACCTTCATACTTGCAAAACACACATTCTTGATCAGCACACATTCAACATCTTCTCTTACAGATGTATCTATAAACACAAGTAGTTATAAAGCATGATTTAAATTTATCAGCAATGATGGATAATCGTCAACAGGATTGTCCCTTTTACTTGGCAAAGGGGACTCTGGTACAGCAAAATGTATTAATTAAAGGGACATTAGCTGTAACTTTGGCTATTTTGTTTAGTATTTTGGATCCGTGTATCAACTACAGTTTCTTATCCCTATCCCTAGATCATACTGAAATGCCTAGTATTCTCATTCTCAACATAACCTGTATAATGTGAAATGGCCATTGTTATTGTTGACAAGTGAATTCTAGTCTGGGCTAGAATACAATTTTCAACAATAACAATGGTGATTATATTCATACAGGTTGTGTTGAGAATCTATACACTGGGCATTTAATCATGGTTCAGGGATTCAAACCAGAAACTTTAGATGAAAAACAGAACAAAAATACCGAAAAAAGGCTCTTTTTTTGACTTGTCCTGACTACCTGTTTCAAAAAACTATTTTGCAAAAATAAAAGACTCTGGGTATTTTATTTAATAATAGTTGCCTCAATGGCAAACCAAACCCACCTTTAAAGTAGAATACTGTATCATGGACTTGCACATAGAACATTTTCAAAGCCTGGTTACTATTGAACAATGTCCTTGTTGCTTCTCAAAAAGCTCAGGCTCTTGTCTCCTAGGAACACAAAAAATATGGAAGTAACTTCACGCTTTAAAACAAAGTGATATCATATCCCTGACTTAACAAGATAAAATTTTAATGAATGATGGTTACTACCGGTAATGGAGTTCCAGCAGACATATCATTAATTTGTGTGGTCAAAATAGTGTTATACTAATTTTACACGGTGAAACTCTTTGAAAAGGATCACTCTCAATCTGCATGAGGACAGTAACAATGTGGAAAGATTTAAAAGGAGGTCATATTATTTAGAAAATATTATAATTACACGTGAGAAAGAAAACATATATTGTTCATCAGAATCGCCACTTCTTCTTTGCAGTTGGCCAAAGGAAACATGTACTCAAATGTACTTGGAAATATAGAGGTGTTTTTATGTGAATTTATTGAATTTCTAGACATGGTTTTTTGTTTGTTCTGTTGTCAAATAATTTGTTTGGTTTGCTGGGTTCATTGAATGCCCCAGTTGTAAATGCATGTACAATATTTTCAGAGATGGCCTACTTGCTTAGTGCAAAGAAACTTTAATACTACATGTAGGCGCTTCTTTCCATAAAAAAATCTTTAACGTCACATATTGTCACACTGATGTGACAGTGTATGATAAGGATTGTGAAGAAGGCCTTGGAATTGGGTATTCATGTAGTACAGAAGACTCACAAACAGATATTTTAACTGGACAAAAACCTTTTATATCCTTTTTTAATTATTCTAACCACTAAAAATACAAATCAAAATTAAAGTCAATAAAAAGGGTATCTTCACACAAATAGTTCAAAATATTCAATAAAAAATCTTCATTTCAAGTAAGCAGGATCTAAGTTTCAAATAAATTTAAATAGATAATTATTTCTATATTGCACTTCATTTTTTTTTTGAAAAAGGGACTCACGCATGGCATTTTGGAACACAAATATTCAGTACAATTTTATCTTACACACAGCCACTGCTGTTGCAGTTTTGAAGAAAACTCTTCTGCACAAACATTTTAAAAAAATCATTTATTTTCTTAATCATTGAATTTTTTCTTGGTTATCCTTGGTTTTCCACTGGGAAGTTTTTCTGAAAATAAACACCGAAGGCCATGATTTCTGTCCCTTTTGTGTGCTAGTTTTAAGTGATTAAATTTAAGCCCACTTCCGGCTATTCTGTCCAGCATACTTTTACTTAGAACTCCTTTCAAAGATTGAAAAGTAGACAAGTTTTCTTTTATCATTCTCAAATGTTCTAGTGATTTTTCAACAAATTCCACAGTAAAGGTAGATTTAACTAGATCTGTTTGTGATGGGTCATTTTTATTTGTGAGACACTGCTGAGCCTTTACATCTGCCAAAGCATCATGAGCAGCATATGACCCGCCAAATATATCCTCAAACAGTGATTGTTGTTTGTAACTTTGTCTACCAGGCAATACTGCCCTGAACATGGGTAAAGTGTCAAGAAATCCATAATACATTTATAAATATGCATTTCTGCTACATGCCCGGCCTTGCAGCTGTAAACAGTACTCTGCTGTCAAACATTTTAACATTGTGACCAACAAGAATCACTTTTTGCTACTATCAAGAAATGCAAAATATCCTGCATAGCTTTTGTGATACTAACAGCAGCCACTTCTTTGCCATTGTGCATCATCTTGCCCTATCCATGTTTATCCCAGTCATGGATGATGCCTCTTTGATGATGGGTTTCTTTGGTATCAGATAAACATCAAAACTCTATACTTGTTCCTTTCACTGCAGCAATCTGTCTTATGCGTACTGATGTGCCTGTAATAGCATAGATGAAAAGTAAAACAAGTTATTGTCAATGACTTAGTCCCCGTTGTGATTGCAAGCTACTGTATTCAATTCACTATGATGTCATAGAGTATCTACTTTGCTGTAGAAAAGTTCTGAACATGTCACATCAGTATACATAACACTGTATACAGTAAGACATCTATTGATTTATCAAATTGAATACTTGTTGCAAATATAATAAAATTACCTTAGCAGTACCCCTGGAAATAAGATAGCTCCCAACTTTGAATTTTGTGCTTGTAGTATACTTGCTTTGATCATTTTTAAACAAAAGCATCAGGCCATGTGTTGTTAGTTAGAGAGGGGACTTCTTTAAAGTCACCTGCAGGGGTCATTCCTATTGACCGTTGGTCTGAACCTCCCCTTTCACAGCATATCATATACAGTTTAAACCAAGTCAGACCAGCAAGTGCAGTCTCTCCATCACTGGTCAGGAAATGTCCCAGGTTTCGTACAGTGTTAACTGTCATTTTGTGGAATCTGTGTTTTATCACAGATGTGTTTTGTGATAACACCTAGCTATCTGCCTTCCTTACATCTTCACTGGCATCCCCTTAGCCAATCGGCTCTTCTACCCATGACTGTTATCAATCCTCCTTCCCAGCCAATCAGCCACGTTTGCACACGACACTACATAATCAAGCCTTTGTCTCATCGCTCCCATTCATTCATTCATTCATTCATTCAGCAGCTGGGTCCATGCCATACTAAGACCCATGGATACCTTACCACAAACCGCATTACAGCATCACATCAGCACTTTGACTTTGTGGATTGTACAGTTCACATCAGTGTGACTGGAGTAACATGCTTTCTTTCAGAACACTTTCACTTTCAAAGCAAAGGACTACATACTTCATCCTGTGCCATTTAGCAGTATTACAGTTTTTTAGTAATGTCTCATAAATGCCACTTTTATCCCACATCAGTTTCCTCATATCGAAAGAACTGACATTTAACGCTGTCATGGACTTCACACTTCGTTCGACCAGCAACATGCCATTGTAGAGGCTTTGCTTCGCATGCTCGGACATTTTTCCAGTTAACAGCGACGTTCCGCTTTGCCTGATCCGTTCACTGCTCTACATGGAAATCCCAGACCACGTTTTAGGTAGATGGTCTAGCAACTGCCACCGACTTACATGTACATAAGAACATCAGAAATTTTCCCTGCGTCACATTTTTCAACGGCTAGCAGACCACCTTTTAGGTAGACGGTCTAGCAACTCTACCGACTTTACATGTACATAAGAACATCAGAAATTTCCCTGCGTCACGCTTTTCAGCGACGTTCCACTTCGCCTGATCCGTTCACTGCTGCTCTACATGGAAATCTGGACAACCTTTTAGGTAGACGGTCTAGCAACTGCTACCGACTCACAATGTACATCAGAACATCAGAAATTTGCGTCACGCTTTTCAACGGCTAGCCTCCTTACTGTGTGAACACTCAAACACTTATCTACTGCGGTCTATGTCGTCACTTCAAGTCTGCCTTATTTCACCGCATCAACAGACTCACACGTTTACACGTCTTCTTGTGTTTCATGTCTGCGTTTTGCCATCTGGACTCACTGGGTGCACATACAACACTTTTTAACGGCTGCCTATTCGTCATTGCAAGTCAGCCTCATTCCATTGCATTATGACTCACACGTTACATGTCTCGTCGTGTCTCACGTCTGTGTTCTGTCACCTAACGTTCCTACATGTACGTTGTTTCCACCTGGGCTCGCACAGTTTACCTGTCCCCCAGGACCCCCTCCCCCAAGCCGTATCATCACCACGGTGATCCCTTGGGCGCGAGAACCTTGTCTTCGTTCCATGTTTCCACCCGGGCTCGCACAGTTTACCTGTCCCCCGGGACCCCCTCCCCCAAGCCGTATCACCACCGCGGTGATCCCTTGGGTGCGAGAACTTGTCTTGTTCAATCCACATTTCCACCTGGGCTCGTACAGTTTACCTGTCCCCCAGGACCCCTCCCCCCAAGCCGTATCATCACCACGGTGATCCCTTGGGCGCGAGAACCTCGTCTTCGTTCCATGTTTCCACCCGGGCTCGCACAGTTTACCTGTCCCCCGGGACCCCCTCCCCCCAAGCCGTATCACCACCGCGGTGATCCCTTAGGTGCGAGAACTTTGTCTCCGTTTCATCATGTTTCCACCTGGGCTCGTACAGTTTACCTGTCCCCAGGACCCCCTCCCCCCAGGCCGTATCACCACCGCGGTGTTCCCCTGGCGCGAGAACCCCTTTACTAACACCATTCTCAATTTCTTCCCTCCTTTTGGGGGTCACTTCAGTCATACTTCCTTCGTTTGGGCTTTGGATTCCATCCTGACCCCCATTTCTCGGGAATTCCACTCCTTTCCCACATTGCGGCCTCTCAGGATGGATTCATCATCAAGGTCATTCAGACCTTGACCCCAAGGTCACCAATGACCGTTGCTCGGTTGCTTGACTGAAGGGGCCCTCTCCCATATATTTTGCTCATATTTTATTGTAGGATAGTTTGCTACTTCTATTTTGACTGTTTTGTATTGTAAGTTTTGATAGTATTTAGTTTGAGATCTGCGAGGGCACTAGTTCTATGCCCTTTACTGCTTTATATTTGCCGTTTCATCTTGTGCTTTATTCTATACTTTGTTGGCGTTTACATTCTCCTTTTTGCAATAAACCCTCCTGTCTTTCCTCAACTTAGCGGTGGTGTGTTCACAAAGTGGAATCTGTGTTTTATCACAGATGTGTTTTGTGATTGCACCTAGCTATCTGCCTTCCTTACATCTTCACTGTCATCCCCTTAGCCAATCGGCTCTTTCTACCCATGACTGTTATCAATCCTCCTTCCCAGCCAATCAGCCACGTTTGCACACGACACTACATAATCAAGCCTTTGTCTCATCGCTCCCATTCATTCATTCATTCATTCATTCAGCCGCTGGGTCCATGCCATACCAGCTCAGCCTATCCCACCACCATCCCCTGTCTCCTCCTCTCTTTTCCCTTTCTTTCAGGTGTCCGGGCTTTGGATTCCATCCTGACCCCCATTTCTCGGGAATTCCACTCCTTTCCCACATTGCGGCCTCTCAGGATGGATTCATCATCAAGGTCATTCAGACCTTGACCCCAAGGTCACCAATGACCGTTGCTCGGTTGCTTGACTGAAGGGGCCCTCCCTTACGAAAGATCAAAATTTGCCACAAGCACAGTCCCTCTATCCACCGGTCTGGAAACGTGGCTGGTTTCTTTGTGACACTCCGTGGTATGAACCAACACACGATTCACACCTTAAACAAAGGACACTGACAATGTTCAACTGGCCGCTATATCGATGTCGCTACCCACGATCCTATGACAGCCGCAATGTGATCGTTCAAAAACATGACGTTTGTGGGTATGTTATTTTCAGAATATCACAAAACATTACAACTTGTTCACTTTAGAAACACTAAACAATTTATTTTTCATTAAATGGGTAACGTTGCCCCTCTAGATAAAGCTTGAAAGGGGCCACACATTATGGTTGCATTATGATCACGATCGAAAAACAAAATGGCCATGCACTGTTCGCAAGTGTCATGGACTATTGCCCGAAATCAAGAAGACAGGCAAAATCAGCTGAATATTAACATCGACAGCTGAGTAGTTCATTACCAAACTTGTTATTGTGTTGACATGATAGCATTTTGTAAAAGGTATTTACTGTGCCTGAGCGCGAGCGTATGTATCGAGACGTCGACATATCACAGTCCCTCTATAGTGGATAGAGGGACTGTGGCCATATGACGCTACATGGGAAAATATATATGCGAAAAAAATCTACGTGCATTTCTGCAGTTGTCGTTCCTATTCTGCTCAGTTAACAGACATAATTTCACAGAATATTACACAGAAAACATATTTAGATCATATTTGGAGGCACTGACTACTAGCATTGCAAGAGAAATGGACGACAAATTTTCCGGTGTGTTTCCAGCCGTGCCTGAGCGAGCGTACGTATTGAGAGTTCGCCATATTGACGCTGCATGGGAAAATGTGCGACCACACAACTAAAATCTACATGCATTTCTGCAGTTGTCTTTCCTATTCTGTTCAGTTAACAGGCATGATTTCACAGAATATTACACAGAAAACATATTTAGATCATATTGGAGACACTGACTACTAGCATTGCAAGAGAAGGGGGACCACAAATTTTCCGGTGTGATTCCAGCCGTTGCTTGTACTACGTACGTCAACACACTCGCAGCGGTCAACCCCAGAAATTATCGCACACTATCATCATTTACGACGGGATAAGGATCACGAAAAACACACACCGGTTTCAGGATATGATAATTTCTGTCTTCGTGTCGTAGATAGACGCAGAGAACACTTAATAGAGCCAAAAACAGCGAAAATTCGAGAAAAGCGTACACACAATCGGGGACTGTGGCATGCAGGACAAACCCAAGCTACGCATTATCACGTGACTGGCCCTCGTATCGCGGTTCGGCTGTGCGGTCTAGGTGATTGACACCTTTTACAATAGGCGTTTCCAGACCGGTGGATAGAGGGACTGTGCACAAGTTTGCATTCCTTATTTGTTACAAACTTGATACAAATTCTGACATCCAAACAAGCACCAATCTTGCTAGTCAGTTATATACACTTTGATTCAAAAATAGGCTAAGTTTGCAGCAAGTATGTGTGGAGAGTGTGATGAACATTGCACCAAGTTTGTACAGAGAATGTAGAGGTCATTTTGTTTTTGTTTGTATTGAGTGTGCACCAAGCTTGGAGATGTGGGGGGGGATTCAATATCGTGGGCATGGTATCTGTTGCCTTAGCAACAGCAGACATATACCGGTACTGTTGCCCTGGTTACATTTCAGGGGATTTAGATGATTGTAATTCCTGACAGCGTCTTTTTCAAAGTAATGCTCACACATCATGTGGTACATGACATCATCGTGCTGCTACTCCCCATTGTATTGTATACAAATGATAATTTCTAAACTGGCTTATAAATGTACACTCTTTAGATATGTTTACCTTGTGAGCAGCAGATTCTAAAATTCACCTTAGAGTCATGTATCCAGATGTTAGGTTGAACATCTATGAAAAAGTTGAGAGGATATTACTACATCCAACACGCACTCACCCTACGACACATTCAACTATATTACTACACTGTAAAAAGAAAAAACTTCTCACACAATAAAGTTTGTTAACTAAAAAACACAATATATTACTGCAGAATAAAACAGTATCTCTACTATAATAAACATACAATCTTTGTACTTTATACATAAAATGAGCTGTAAAATTATTCTTTTTGGCATATATGTACAGTACACTCTAATTCAAAACATTCCCTGACAATGGAATTTAGATTGAAAAATGGTAATTTCTGTCTCTTTAAAGAAGATCATACAGATCACAATTTTTTTAAATGTGTACCAAATAGAAACTGAATGGTGAAAAAATATTAAAGTCTCATAGATAGTTAACTATGAAAAACTTATTCAAAAAATTGTGTAAATTTTTGTGACATATATACTTTTGTTGACGAATAAAATTCACTTTAAACATTTCAAAATACCTTTCCGATTGAATGTACATGGAAAACATAAGAGTTTTAACTTAATGTTGTATTATTACATGTTCAAATCAAAACGCAAAATCATCGAAAAACATTGTCCAGAGCTACAAAAAAATAATAACTTCATGGGATGACCTTGACTTAACAGCGATATTTGAACAGACACTTAGTGTTCAGTCCAACTTCAAAAAGCAAACAACTAAACACAACCACATTCCACATCACTTGGATGATAGATTAGTTCCGCCGAGTCCAAAATATTGTTTCCACCGTAAGATACTGACAACTGTGACGAAAATAACTCTGCCATGTCCGATTTGTCCAATTAGCGAGCCCAGTCATGAGGGCGCCTATTCTGGAGCCATGTAAACATAAGTGAAATAGTTGTATGCAATCCTCGGTGTCTTTGTCCCAAAAACGTAAATCCAACTTAGAAATAGTTCCTTAAACATACCAACATCCACTGGATGAAAACCTGTATAGTAAAATGCGCTTGTACAGAAAGCTTGGTCAGTAAATATCGAACGGCAAAACGCACCAATCGTACATGGAAGCTGCCATATGGGAAATTACGACATCTCTGAAGGAAATCGCGCGAGATTTAGAATGACCAGTGAGGTGCGTGACAGCAAGTAAACAACGTCATTTGATCTCTTCGCTGATCACTGCGTCTCACGTGACTAGCTAGACGCAGCACGAAGTAAGACGCAGATACCGGCAAACCGCCATTTTGAAATGAGACAGTTTTTGGTCTCCCGGAAGTTGTTGATTGCGCATGCCCGCACATAGTGCATCATTTTTTATCGCGTGCTTTTTAGTCTAGTCTGGTACCTGCCAATATTTCAAAACTTGTAAGAATGTTAATTAAATCCTCGATTAAATTCTAGCCACGTTCGCTGTGATAATTTTAGCTTTACTTCAAAGTAAAATTGAACAGCCAATGACAGCGCCCCATGATTCAACCAATCAGATTTCGTAATTCGATACATGGCGGTTTACCGTTACCTGCCTCTTTGTGCTTGTCACTGAGGCGGGGACCAGCCAATTTGATCTCCCGCAAGCGATGGAAGCGGAATTTCGCCCAACGGATCCAAATTGCCGTAGTTTTTTAGGTAAGTCTGCAAATGATGATATAGTGACTCATTTATCTATCGATATGTAACCGTAGACGAACGTCAGACGCTATGTAAAGGACAAATTAGGTTATTCCCCTTCCATTGACATCAAAAAAAGCGCTATCGGTGATTGCGCATTTCAGCGCCAGTCAAATTTCCGGCGATGGAACACTTTGCGAACAAAAGAACATCGGTAGGGCAGGCAGAACTTTCTGATTTAAATGACAATGCCATCTGAAGTACAGCGTGGAAAGTTGTATAGATGTACCCAAAAAATTAAAGCTGTGCAAGCAGGTGTGAAGTACTGGCACCAATTTTATGTTAATATTTGCAAATGATATGCAAATGAAGTCATGATGAATACAATGATGCAGAAATTGTTTTCTCACATTATATGAAGACAGCTACATGTATGCGTGTGCACTGGTGAGTGTTGTATTGTACGTTACACACATGCTCTTACAGAGACACACAACCCAACTAACAAAAGCATTTTCTTTTTAAAACACAGTAAACTAATGTAATAGTTATAGGACAAAGGTTTTTGTGTCATAAGTATGAAGTGGTAGGTGTAGAAATGTTTTTTATGATTTTTTTAGGTTTAAAACACAATTTCATACTTCAAAGTGTTATTTTTGTACTTCACCAGGTTAAGCACCTTCACAGTTACAAATTTGACCCTGAACAAGACTTGATAGGTGGTAATGAATACTTCCTATTATGTAAATTTTTACACGCTCATTTGCATATCAAAAGACAGCCATTTTGGAAATTTGTCAGAATGTTCAGCCCAAATACCACATTTTAAATCAGCGTTTCTCACTCATTATGCCTCAAAATGCTTTCTTTTTTTCAGATCCCAGTACTTTTAGGACCACACTTCCAGAAGAAGTTGTCTGATCCCTGTAAAACTTCAATAAAAAATTTCCAGTGGGATAGCTAGTCCAATGCACAGCATGCAGTGGAGTTTCTATCATAAGAACCAATGCAATGATCGATAGGGACAGTCTCACTTCTTGTCATCATGATGTTCTCAATGAACAGTGGTTGGTTTGAAATGGTCCTCTGTGGCATGGAAAGTGTCAAAGCAGCAAACTCTAGCTTGAAACTTAACTGAAATCCCGCGGAATTGTCCAAGGTCATTTGAGTGTATAACGGACATCCATGATCCACTGAATGTGTTTAACTTACATAAACTCTCGGTGTCGAACGGAGGCAATGTGTCCTTCATCAAACAACAATTGTACTCCCAAATCTCTTCTTTGTTCCCTTAATCGTCGGATGACAGAAATAATCTACAATTTCTCCCCAAAACGGCAGGTAAAAACGTTGTAAATTTGACTGCTGAAGCAGTGCATGATCCATGACTTGCTATGGTGCAGTGGAATTCAAATGCTGGTGTTGGCCAAAGTAGCCAATCTAGTGTCTCTCTTCACGACATGTGATCTTGTAAGGTCGAAGTTCAAATACATAATAGGCTGTGTGACCTGTGACCTCGATGCTCTCATTTATCTGAAACGTCAGTTTCTCGAGAAATGGGAGAGTATATTACTTTTTTACAAACTTTTATGCACTTTAAATCAATCATTTGAAGACATTTGGTGTCAGCTGGGATCCATGGTCTTTGGACATGTGTAATAATGCAAGTAATCATTTATAGCCGTGGCAATGACTTTTCCCTGCTCTGAGCGTACTCAGTAACGGTCCTACTAATTAGGGGAGAACCATTTGATTTCTGGGGGGGGGGGGTATGGAGGATTTTGAGAAAAAAAAAATTGTCGCCAGGTGAGATAGAAGAAAAAAAAATTGATCCTGTCATGGCCTGAGAAAAAAAAATTGTCATAACAGACAGAAGTGAAAAAAAATTGTCACAATGCACCAGAAATTAGCAAAATTTGGAAACCCTATTCTCATGTATTCTTTGCCGGCGCGCCGCCATAGGCGGCGCAAATGTTTTTACCACAAGTAATTCTTATGTTTTTTCCCAGCACTTATGATATAAGCATGCACTACATAGGTCTACTTTACACCTCAGTACACTCAATGTTTTCCTTCCCTTTTCTGACCCAAGAAATCATATTTCAGGATTTCTGTTGCAATATCTCAATGGCATAGGCACTATCTAAAGGGGACTTTTTGACTTCTGTAAATTGTGAAAATTTTAAAACACAAGACAGGAGTCAATAAACTAGTGTTAAAATCAATATATTATTCTCTCAATATAAATATATTAGGAAGATGTACAAGTTGACAATGAAAATTGAGGAACAACAAATATATGAAATACAAGGGAGGGGTCACTAAAAAATTGAAAACTTCAGGGGGCGTTACTCAAAATGTGGAGAGGAAGAAGGGGGCGGGTTACTCAATTTTTTTTTGGCGAAATAAATTGAAACACATCTCAGATTACACCATTGCACACATCCATTTCTCAAATTTTCAATGCGAGAGGAGGCGCACCCCTCTCGTGCTCTCCTCCCCCTTGGTCTTCTGACAGTTTTACTGGTAAAAGACAATTTAAAATACCTGTCGGATTGCACTACACACTGCACCGTGGCGCACATCAATTTCTCAAAATTTTCACAGGATCTAGGACAAAACTGAACTGTTGTGAATTCATCCTTTATTATCACAGAAACATGTTCTCATTTACCTCAGTTCAATGACCATTTTGACAGTTAAACATACCATATTCATGTTTTTCATTAGAAGCTGGCAGCTGGAGAAATGACACAAGAAGGTCACAGATTTTCCGTTCCTGTATATTTATTTATCTTCAGTCTCTGGCAAACAGAACTGTTTTTCACAAATTGTATTGTCATTGTTTGGTTGTTGAATATTGTGACACAAACACTGATCATGCAAAAACGTAAAAAAATATTGCAGTGTTCAATGTCATTTTCAAACAGTTTTACAGAGTGCAAAATAACCTGAAAGTCCTCTCAGATTGCACCATTAAACACATCAATTTCCCAAAATTTCCAATACGAGAGGGGGAAACCCCCTCTCGTGCTCTCCCCCTTGGGGTGTTCTAACAGTTTCACTTAGTAAAAAAATTAAAAACACCTCTCAGATTGCATCAGACTGCATCATTGCACACATCAATATCTTAAAAATTTCCATGCAAGATAGGGAAAAGCCCCTGTGACACTTTCCCCCTCAGCCTCTCGCATGTTCTCCCCCTGTACTTTCAAATTCTGCCCGGTCAGATATCCTAGTGAAAACTCATTCAAAATTTCTGAGTTTCAGGCCGTAAATAATGACGGCTCCCTTATATACAACGCATCACAAACTTGATGACAAAGAAAAAAAAATTTGCATTGCTACTCCATTTGAAAAAAAAAATTGATGCAGCTCTGACAGTAGAAAAAAAAAATTGCTGTCACTGTGACAGGAAAAAAAAATTTGCTCCCATACCCATTTCCTCCATACCCCCCCCCCAAATCAAATGGTTCTCCCCTTACTGCCCGTCGCTGCCCGTCACTGCCCGTCAGGAAATTAACCTTCCAATTACTGTAATCTGTCGATATATCAATACCAAAGACCACTTATATAATAGAAAGCTACAAAATAAGAGTCTGTTTTACTGCAAATGCCCGTGTCCTGTCTCAGAACTAACGTGAATATTGAAGCGCTAAGTTCTCTACTCGACGGGTAGTGATGATAGGCAGTGTTCGGACATCGATTACGATCAGCGTTGCCACTCGTTCGCAAATCAACGTTGTTGGGGTCTGGGACGACAATTTTGTTTGGTTGTATAGTAAGTAATGTTTTTGATATGAGATATCAACTGATTACAGTCGTTGAAAGGTAAATTTCCCGACGGCAATGACGGGCAGTGGTCGGACGTCGACGGGCAGTATGTATGGCCAATGGTGATGCATGTACGATCACACGATTAGCGTTGCTACTCGTTCGAAAATCAACATTTTTCGGATCTTGGAATATTATTTCGTTCGTTTTTACAAAGAGTAGTGGTCTTTGGTATTGAAATATCGACTGATTACAGTAATTGGAAGGCTAATTTCCTGACGGGCAGTGACGGGCAGTAATTAGTAGGACCCCTCAGTACTGGTATGCATGGTATGACAGTGTGAAAATAATCGCAATCATACCAATCCATAATCCAATAACACTAGGTCAAAATTTGTAAGACAATAGTTGTAAACATAGACACAAAACAGCACAAAACAGACAGTAAATAGACAGTACAAACAAAGTCAAAGTGTGAATGTGTTTTGGCGGACACATGACAGGTACTTTCAGTGGTTACGACTAGTGAACGGAACAAAAAAGTCTTTAAATGGAATTCGAGTACCATTTTTGGATCCTTATCATTTAAATATGTCCAAGGAAATTATTTGAAAAAAGGCAGCGTAGTTGACTTTTGATGTTTTTCATTCATGATGTTGCAATGGTTTGATATGGAGGTAGCTACCTCAATGGTTTTTATAAATTTGTGCATTCCACGCGTAACCTAATTCATATGTGTTTAACAACCGAGAGTATTTAAAAAAAAATTGAATAAAAAAGAATTAATTTGTCATTTTGTACAATGAACACAGGGTACGTAGTTCGATCATTGTTTCAATTCTGTGACAAAACAGTGCCACGTGGGACAGCTAAAAAAATCTGAAGTTCGTACCAAACTTGATTTGTATTTCATATAAGCTTATATCTACAAGCTTGGTACAAATGTCACAACTACCATGGTGAAAATCCCATAGTGTGTACCAAACTAGTACAAACTGGTGCATATTCACATGTTCAATTAAAGTGTGTATCAAATTGTAAAATATATGTACTAATATGTAGCAAGTTTTGATCTTTCGTACGGGCTCTCCCATATATTTTTGCTCATATTTTATTGTAGGATAGTTGCTACATCTATTTTGACTGTTTTGTATTGTAAGTTTTGATAGTATTTAGTTTGAGATCTGCGAGGGCACTAGTTCTATGCCCTTTACTGCTTTATATTTGCCGTTTCATCTTGTGCTTTATTTATACTTTGTTGGCGTTTACATATTTCTTTTTTGCAATAAACCCTCTGTCTTTCCTCAACTTAGCGATGGTGTGTTCACAAATATCAGTTGAATTTGTTTGACATGTTTTCCATGCTGTTGGTATAAAATATCACAACACTTGAGGTCAGGTTACCATAAACAAAGAGGCAGTTGTCAGTCCCTGGTTTTTGAATCGATTCTTGTAAAGTTTGATGGCATGATGTAAATGCCTTTGTTGTCTAATTGCATTGGAATTTGTATCAAGTATTTCAATATGCACACAGATAACGCTGAGAAACACGGTGTGTGAAGTAATAGCTGAGGTTCCATTACTCAGTTTCCTATTCAATCGAACATGAATAATCAATCAATCAATCAGAAACATTTGTATAGCGCCAGTTACTCTGTAACTGTGTCACACTCAAAGGCGCTTACGCTCAATGGCCAACACTATATGCTCTTTCAAAAAGATGAGTCTTGAGTGTTTTCTTATAAAAGGAGCCCAGACTTGGAGCTTGGCGAATGTCTAATGGCCGAGAGTTCCAGAGTTTGGGTGCAGCATGAGAGATTGCCCAGCCACCTTTTGATGATTGTTTGAAATTTGTTGTGCTAATAGGATCTTGGCTGAATGAAGAGTGTAACCAGCAGAATATGTCCAAGGGAGATCACGGATGTAGTTTGGAGCAAGATTATTCAAGGCTTTATATGCAAGCAGAATAATTTTGTAGTCAATGGTAGCCAATGGTAACCATTGAAAAAATTGAAGAACTGGACCAGGAGTAATGTTTTCTGGAGCAAGTTTAAAACTTGCACCTGTATTTTGTGTGCGTTGTAGAATGTTGAGACTGCTTTCCAGTAGATCATACAATAATGAGTTGCCATAGTCGAGTTTAGCTGCTAAATTGTTCTTTAAATGTGAACATGATATGAACATTAACACTGTGTCGAAGTTTGTCGTCACCGAAAGAGGTAAAATTTTTGATCTCCGCAACTTGTATGAGCACCCATAGAATTATAATAAATGTTGAAAAACCGGTATCTTTTGTACACGAGGTAAGTAACTCTCTCAAAACTAACCAACTACACTTGCCTTTGGCCTAACGCATAGGATCATGTTGAATTCCTTGGAGGAAAGAACACACATTTGTCGCCAAAGATGGTAAAAGACGTGAGGAAGTATGGGTTGAGAACACAGCCAAATTATCTTGAAAACTTTTATTTAAACTTATCTCATTATTATTATTCCATTGTTTGTGATTTAATGATAATTATATCAGTATTTGGCCATTATTTTGCAATTATTTGATCATTATATGGATATTATTTTGACATGATTATGAACTTATTTGGTAATTCGGTTGTTTTGACATTATTCAGCATTGATGTCTTGATTTGGAACATATTTCATCATTATTATGCCATTATTTGGTGATTTGGTCATTTTTATGTCATTATTTGGTCTTTCTTATGCAACTATTTGGTCATGATTACGACATTGTCTTGATATTATCTTGATATTGTCTTGACATTATTATGTTAATTCGGTTCTTTTGCCATTATTCGGCATTGATGTCTTGATTTAGAACTTATCTTATCATTATTATTCCATTATTTGGTGATTTGGTCATTTTTATGTCATTATTTGGTCTTTCTTATGCAATTATTTGGTCATGATTACGACATTGTCTTGACATTCTCTTGATATTGTCTTGACATTATTATGTTAATTTGGTTCTTTTGCCATTATTCGCATTGATGTCTTGATTTAGAACTTATCTTATCATTATTATTTCATTATTTGGTGATTTGGTCATTTTTATGTCATTATTTGGTCTTTCTTATGCGATTATTTGGTCATGATTACGACATTGTCTTGACATTCTCTTGATATTGTCTTGACATTATTATGTTAATTCGGTTCTTTTGCCATTATTCGGCATTGATGTCTTGATTTAGAACTTATCTTATCATCATTATTCCATTATTTGGTGATTTGGTCATTTTTATGTCATTATTTTGGTCTTTCTTATGCAATTATTTGGTCATGATTACGACATTGTCTTGACATTCTCTTGATATTGTCTTGACATTATTATGTTAATTCGGTTCTTTTGCCATTATTCGGCATTGATGTCTTGATTTAGAACTTATCTTATCATTATTATTCCATTATTTGGTGATTTGGTCATTTTTATGTCATTATTGGTCTTTCTTATGCGATTATTTGGTCATGATTACGACATTGTCTTGACATTCTCTTGATATTGTCTTGACATTATTATGTTAATTCGGTTCTTTTGCCATTATTCGGCATTGATGTCTTGATTTAGAACTTATCTTATCATTATTATTCCATTATTTGGTGATTTGGTCATTTTTATGTCATTATTTGGTCTTTCTTATGCGATTATTTGGTCATGATTACGACATTGTCTTGACATTCTCTTGATATTGTCTTGACATTATTATGTTAATTCGGTTCTTTTGCCATTATTCGGCATTGATGTCTTGATTTAGAACTTATCTTATCATCATTATTCCATTATTTGGTGATTTGGTCATTTTATGTCATTATTTGGTCTTTCTTATGCGATTATTTGGTCATGATTATGACATTGTCTTGACATTCTCGTGGCTTTCAATTATCTGACCTCCTTTATTATCTGAACTCAGTATTTGACCTGCATTTGAACCCTACCCAGAAATCATTGCACATTCACAATGGCGCAGTTGATACGGTCTGTTCCCTCGCATAGGGATAGAAAAAGCGGGCTTTGCGTAAGTTTTAAAGCGCAGCTCAGCACATCACGTATCTAGAATAGTTGGGCGTGCTCGAAAACTGAGATCGACCACAATTATGGATAAAAAATCGATTATTTTCGGCGGCGGAACTTGGCTGTGTTGGGTAGCCGATGGTGGCCTGTAGTATTAGCTATTACACCTAGCCCTGCATACGATGCTGTGTGTTCCGCTACAGCTAATCGCCCCGCTCACCACAGCCCTGCAAAGACCCGTACGTAGAGTTGGTGACTTCAAATCCATTTTGGACTTGACGTAAAAGCCAAATTACTGCCGAAATTCAGCGTTCTTGGGCCCAAGTCGTATCCCTGCCTACCTCAGCTACTCGATCGCTTCCAAAATGCCAGTCTTTTATTCTTTTTTCGTAAATAACCGTCGATGTCGGCAACTCTCTCGCTAGCCCTGCTTACGATGCTGTGTGTTAGCTGTAGCGGCCAACACACAGCACAGCACAGCACACACACAGGGCTAGCGAGAGAGTTGCCGACATCGACGGTTATTTACGAAAAAAGAATAAAAGACTGGCATTTTTGGAAGCGATCGAGTAGCTGAGGTAGGCAGGGATACGACTTGGGCCCAAGAACGCTGAATTTTAACTCACCTTTTTAACAGCTCACTTTTATCAGGTACTGTTCCGCGGGTTTTTAAAACTGCATTTATTAAGCCTTTGATAAAGAAACCTAGTCTTGATAACAATATTCTTAAAAATTATAGGCCAGTTTCAAATTTATGTTTTTTTGTCCAAATGTTTAGAGCGTATTGTCGCGGATCAGCTGAGAATCTATTTATCAGAAAATAAATTGTATGCAAAATGCCAGTCAGCTTATCGTACAAATCACAGTACTGAAACTGCATTGCTTAGGGTTCATAATGATATCATGACAGCATTAGATTCATGAAAGGATGTCATTTTGGTTATGCTGGATTTATCAGCTGGTTTTGATACTCTGGACCATGACATCCTTCTCAATAGATTGGAGTGTCGTTTTGGAATAACAGGTACAGCCTTACAGTGGTTTCGTTCCTACTTAACAGGCCGTGTTCAACGTGTTAATATAATTCCACAACATCACAAGATGCTGTTCTACGTTTTGTGTCCCACAAGGTTCTGTCCTAGGACCTTTACTTTACTCTACAACTCCTCTTGATGATATTATTTCTTCCCACGGCCTAGATTACATGCTTTACGCTGACGATTCTCAGATTTATGTTGTTTGTAATAGTCCAGACGATGTCAAGTTGGATCTTGAATTATGCATTGATAATGTGCGTCAATGGATGAGGTCAAACATGCTGATCCTAAATGATGAAAAAACTGAGGTAGTTCACTTTTCATCGCGTTTTAAGAGAGATGTGACTAAACGTGACAGTCTCAAGATCGGTACTTTCGATGTTACCCCGTCCACTACAGTTAAATATCTTGGTGTTCTGCTCGATTCGAATGGTTCTGCCTTTTTTGCACTGCACAAAATCTGTAAAATTCGTTCTTTGATAGATATGTCGACCACAGAGAAATTAGTACATGCTTTTGTCACCTCACGACTAGACTATTGTAATAGCCTGATGCATGGGATTCCTGACTATCAGCTTAGAAAACTCCAGTCAGTTCAGAATGCGGCCGCACGTCTCGTAACACGCACTAAGAAATGTGAACACATCTCACCTGTTCTATTCCAACTTCATTGGTTGCCAGTGAAAGAGAGAATCAAGTTCAAAATTTTGCTTTTTGTTTTCAAAATTCTTCGTAGCGAATGTCCACAGTATTTGCAATCATTGGTAGCTATAAATACTCCTGAGCGTGCTCTTCGTTCATTTAATAAGATACTTCTCACCAGGCGTGACGCTAGGGGGACTATACAGTTAATTATGGTCATCGCGCATTTGCAATAGCTGCCCAGGCCCATTGTTGTGGAATGAGCTTTCTTTTGATGCTCACTGTCTTGGTTGGTCTTGTGAGTTTTTTAAACGTTGTCTTAAAACTCTTCTTTTTAAGCAGTGTTATAGTACTTATCTGTAATTTTTTTATTGCTGAAATTGATTTGATGTCATGTCTATATGTTATTTTATTGTAATGTACAGAGCACTGAGACGTAGTGTAGTGCGCTTTTAAGCAATAATATTATTATTATTATTATTATTATTATTATTATTTCGGCAGTAATTTGGCTTTTTACGTCAAGTCCAAAAATGGATTTGAAGTCACCAACTCTACGTACGGGTCTTTGCAGGGCTGTGGTGAGCGGGGCGATTAGCTGTAGCGGAACACACAGCATCGTACGCAGGGCTACTATTACACCTAGCCTAGCCCTGCGTATGCTGTGTGTGTTCCTCTACAGCTTATCGCCCCGCTCACCACGTTATGACTTTTCTGCCTTAAAGAAGTATTTTGATTCATTGCGGTTTCATACCAACAAAGCAATAAAAAGTCGTTAGGTTAGCGACCGTGCCCCTATGAGTTTACAATAAAAAAAACATGCTCGAGAATAGTTCCCGACCAACCAAAAATATTATGTGGCATACCTACGATAAAACATCTTCGTTGAACGAATATTTCCTTGATACTTATTAGTACCGGCTTTTCAGTCTGTAGCTTACAGGTGCAACTCTAACTGGCCGTAAAATAAGATAAAAGATAAAAGTATTGCTTTCTCATTTTTTCATAATTCCCATCTGGACTCATCTGGATAAGAAAGCTTCAATAATGGCACGAGTATGTTGAGATGATTTTGATTCTAATAATACAATCAAATGCAGTGTGGTCTATATTGGCAATAAATACGACAATGTAATCGCTTTGTCAAGGTCAAACATATTTAAGGCTGCGTTCAAAAAAAATGGTGAGGGGGGGCTGGAGGAATCACGATTGAAATCTTATTTTTTTTCAGATCCCCCCCTCAATACCCTCAAAAATTTTCAAGTCCCCCCCTCAATACCCGCAAAAATTTTCAAGTTCCCCCCCCAAATTACCATATAGCCGCATATTTATTAGGAATGCACACAGAGTGAAAAAAACATGTAATGTGTCGTTCTGCACGCAAATCTTTAACACTACCTCTTATCAGCAGGTTGTGGAGCCATATACCTAGGGCAAGTTCTAAAATTGATTCATTTTTAAATGCATCAGTGAACTTTTTGGATTTCTCAGTCTAAGCCGACTTGAGTTTATCCAACTCTGGCCAGTTCAATGGCACCAGCTGAAGAGCACACAAAATGACAATCATGAGAGAGTATGAAAATTGTGTATCCCTAGCACGTTTAACCAAATTGTGAAAAAATGAGCACAGTGACCTACCGAAATTTTTTTTTCAAAAGTACAAGACATGACACTTAGATGCCACTTATAAAATGTTTTACAAAATTGACAATACTGGAAGGTTAAAATATTCCATGAAATTAATGTTTTAATCTCAGAAATTTTGGGTCTAATAATGGCAAATTTAATAACAAATAAAAGTTTCCATTTAGTCACACATTTTTCCATATAAATTAGAGTCTTTACTGTTCAGAGTTTAACTTTGTGTTATTGGTACAATGAGATGTGAAAATTTAATTTACTGCATGAACTTGAAATGAATGGTTTTATATATTGATTTTAAGTGATTTTAGAAAAACTGACTTTTCATCGTACACTTGCATAAGATCAAGTATGGTGACCCCATCTTTTTTCTCTAATATTTGATTGTTCTCATATGCCAGAATTCAAAAATCCATGGTAACTGTTAGTCCCTAGTCTTCTATGTGTTGCGGTTTTTTCAAGACAGCGCGGCGATTGTCGTTTTCGTCCATGGTATCGATACCTTTACTCATTACTGATCTCTGTGTGGCAGGCTGGGTGTAACCTACCCGTGCGTATGTACAGGTCTTGTGTGTTTCCGGTGTTATACGGCCTCCACCATATAACATAGCAGGCCCACGGAACGTTTCGTAGATCGTCGTCGGATGGGAAGTGACTGACACTGTGAGGCCGAAGACCGAACCTCGGTCTTAGTCACTTCCCATCCGACGACGATCTACGAAACGTGCCGTGGGCCTGTACCATATAACGCCGAGAACACACGGTACACAGACCTGTACGCTCGGCTAGGTGTAATAGCTAATACTACAGGCCACCATCGGCTACCCAACACAGCCAAGTTCCGCCGCCGAAAATAATCGATTTTTTATCCAAAATTGTGGTCGATCTCAGTTTTCGAGCACGCCCAACTATTCTAGATACGTGATGTGCTGAGCTGCGCTTTAAAACTTACGCAAAGCCCGCTTTTCTATCCCTATGCGAGGGAACAGACCGTATCAACTGCGCCATTGTGAATGTGCAATGATTTCTGGGTAGGGTTCAAATGCAGGTCAAATAATGAGTTCAGATAATAAAGGAGGTCAGATAATTGAAAGCCAAGAGAATGTCAAGACAATGTCGTAATCATGACCAAATAATCGCATAAGAAAGACCAAATAATGACATAAAAATGACCAAATCACCAAATAATGGAATAATGATGATAAGATAAGTTCTAAATCAAGACATCAATGCCGAATAATGGCAAAAGAACCGAATTAACATAATAATGTCAAGACAATATCAAGAGAATGTCAAGACAATGTCGTAATCATGACCAAATAATCGCATAAGAAAGACCAAATAATGACATAAAAATGACCAAATCACCAAATAATGGAATAATAATGATAAGATAAGTTCTAAATCAAGACATCAATGCCGAATAATGGCAAAAGAACCGAATTAACATAATAATGTCAAGACAATATCAAGAGAATGTCAAGACAATGTCGTAATCATGACCAAATAATCGCATAAGAAAGACCAAATAATGACATAAAAATGACCAAATCACCAAATAATGGAATAATAATGATAAGATAAGTTCTAAATCAAGACATCAATGCCGAATAATGGCAAAAGAACCGAATTACCATAATAATGTCAAGACAATATCAAGAGAATGTCAAGACAATGTCGTAATCATGACCAAATAATCGCATAAGAAAGACCAAATAATGACATAAAAATGACCAAATCACCAAATAATGGAATAATAATGATAAGATAAGTTCTAAATCAAGACATCAATGCCGAATAATGGCAAAAGAACCGAATTAACATAATAATGTCAAGACAATATCAAGAGAATGTCAAGACAATGTCGTAATCATGACCAAACAATCGCATAAGAAAGACCAAATAATGACATAAAAATGACCAAATCACCAAATAATGGAATAATAATGATAAGATAAGTTCTAAATCAAGACATCAATGCCGAATAATGGCAAAAGAACCGAATTAACATAATAATGTCAAGACAATATCAAGATAATATCAAGACAATGTCAAATCATGACCAAATAATCGCATAATAAAGACCAAATAATGACATAAAAATACCCAAATCACCAAATAATGGCATAATAATGATGAAATAAGTTCCAAATCAAGACATAATGCTGAATAATGTCAAAACAACCGAATTACCAAATAAGTTCATATCATGTCAAAATAATATCCATATAATGATCAAATAATTGCAAAATAATGGCCAAATACTGATATAATTATCATTAAATCACCAAACAATGGAATAATAATAATGAGATAAGTTTAAATAAAGTTTTCAAGATAATTTTGGCGGTGTTCTCACCCATAAGGAAGAGTTGGTACGGTCATGGACCTACCATGGTACGGTCGCAGTCGATCGGAATGTTGAAAAAACGTATTTGTTCATTTTCGAATTATTTATATTTACGACCACACATTAATTTATGATACTAATGATTGCAGCCACACAATTTCTTTTCCCCCGCACGATCGAAAGGATTTAAATGGTTTTTTTTAGAAATATATTTCTCATTTTTTTTTCTGTTTTGAGGTCAAGACATGCAGACGAAAATGATGTAATTTACGTACTTTCCAATAAAGTTTACAACATATGTTTGACAAAGCCCATAGCCCGACATTCAAACCCTTTTCGATTTTGATGTGAAGACGGTCGAAAATTATGTCAATTTACGTACGTTTCCAATTAAGTTTATTGGAGTTGTTTTACCTATCTTCCACTGTTCATGGGTGTGCTACACTCCTACGAACACAGGAAATCTGAATATCGGGACAGTTTCTCTTCCGAAGTACGACCGAAAACAATAATATAAGGCCCGATTCTGACGTATGTCTACGATTAGGCCTATGTTAAAATCAAATGAAATCAGACGGTTGAAACTGTTCTTTTTCGAATATAGTACGATTTAACCTGTTCCAAATATGTCCAGCGGTGAAAACAAAAGTAACATCCTCATTACAGGGCCCATCGTGAATAATGATCAATCAACGAGGTGTCAAAAATTTTCTTACAGCTGTTTTTCGGCGTGTCAAAACAATAGAAAGGGTGTTAGCCTTTGTGCCGCTTTGTGATAACATGCCGATATCACTCTGATTAGAAACTCAAACAGTCAAAACGAGAGCAAAGAATTGACACATATCGAATATCTGACGTCGGCTCGCTTTATGAGATTGTATTCAAGCGAAATGACCGGCGGCAGACCTCACGGGGCTTTGGATACAATAAGTTTGGGAGTATTTTGTTGATGCCGGTCGACCTCGACTGGTTGTTTGGGGTTTTTTTTGCAGAAATATACACAGTACAAAAGTACGACAGAACATGCTGAACACAGGCAGTTATCGAAAAATACTGATATTACATCACTCCCACATTGCAAACGTCACTCGTACTTTGCTCGCATTTCTGCTCGTAGTTCGTCCGTTTTGATACGATTAGATAAATGTTGATGACTGAATGACATTCGACTGAATGACATAGCTTTCAAAAAATTCCTTCAGTTGAATGAACGACATTTCAAGACATCGAAAACAACAGCGTTACGAATATAGACTCTTTCTGTGTGTGAATCAATATTCCTTCCTAATTTGACAGATATTATGTTCTAAACAATATGTTGCTTGTTCCTAATACGCGTAGACAGATGTGCCCCGTGCACTAAAAGGACAAGTTTGCGAAACGCTAAAAAAATTGCTGAAGAAAAATCGTTATGTTACATGTCGGCAAGTACTGCCGACGCTTCCCCGTGCGTTCTTACCGACTGGGAACAGACTAATATTTTCAAACGCAAATGGGGACAGTGTCAAGGAAAGACGACTTATTTTTTCAAGCTGAAGGAAATGCTCTTTCTGGTTGTGTTAATGAATCGATCGAATATTTTTGTTCCAAATCATAGACAATCTCGATTCTCGGTTTATGGCAATTTTTGTCGCCCGATAAGTCTTTTCATCTTCAATATTCCATTAAAATTTCACCTATCCTAACCTCCTGTGACTGGTTCCTTCTAAACGTTAACTTGCCTTGTGCACGAAAAGAGATGCTATATCTTATGCGAAACAATGAAAAAATAGCTGAAGAAATAACCATGTATCAGTCAGTGCGGCAGGCGAAACCCGGAGGCCAATCATACCAATTGCGGACAGAGTAGATGGAAACGCAAATGGGGTGTTATTAAAGGAAATGCGGTGACTTATTTTGGAAGCTGGATAAAATGCTCTCTCTGGTTGTGTAAGTCTGTCGATCGAAATACTGTTCCCAGTTGTTAAATCGTGGAAGTCTCGTTCTCCCCTTTATAGTTCGATATTTACTGACTCGTTCCTTCTCATTTTTGTCAATCGATGAAAACATTTTCGTCTTCCATATTCAATCTTACTTTGAACAATGTTATATTCTGACCTTTACTGCCATTAGTTTTGACCAACGTACAAAGACGTGGCCTATGCGCCCAGTTGACAAGATGTTTTGCGAAATGGTGAAGAAATATTTGAGCATGGCCATATATGCGTGGGGCCCGGGAGACATCGATGTCACTGTCTTTCCGGACTACTGTTTACATGTAGCTTAGGGGATGTCAAAGGAGATGATCAGTTAGTTGAATAAAACAAAACTTTTCGGACATCACATTTTTATGTCAATTTTGTCAATGTCGGACTTTGGATTTGATTGAGAAACCGGAATCACCTACAGAGATGTAGCATTAAACACGGACGCACAATTCGGAATAGTTTGTTGTGCAGCTACTGTCGATCTCAGTCGTGATATCTCTCCCATAAAAGTTCGAAGCTATAGGCCTACACTTGTCGTTTCGATGCACAGCGGTACAAAGATGACCAGATATTGTATGTTTTTAAAACTAGTCTAAGCCAAGATATTGTATGTTCTTAAAACTAGTCTAAGCAATTTTACGACTGTCTTTGTCATCGTGTCTCCCCGTGAATGTCCTTGAACCTATGGCTGTGACCATTGTTTTACTGTATCCGTTAGAGTGTAAACCCCTGCTCGTCCCCAGCAGAGGACTTTTTAAAATATTATGCTGTACATCCGTGTACACTGTGTGCATAAGCCCCTAGACCTAGTTTAATTCTATTATGGAAAGGTAAGTAACTTTAAGAATAAAGGGTCGTTACAGTAGCTAAAATCGCGAGAAAAACAGAACGTTTTTCCAGTAGCTTTATAGTTCTGTGCTTTCCGTCCCCGTCACTAGAATAGAATAGTCCATTCCCGAGCGCTATTGTCCACGATGTGCTGTTGATTTTTAGTCTTTCGTTGTGCAATTTCATTGGATTGAATCAATTATCCTTTCGTTTGACTGCTCTGTGGGACTCTTCTGGAAATGTGTTTTGGATAAAAAACAACTCTTACAATAAAAGACATAAACTTCAACGGTGATAGGCATACAATATCGGTTCCATGTGCGAAGGTATACAGATTACAAGTTAATTTAGAAGTTCTCAAAAGTAGTAAAAACGATTCTGCGCGCCACTCATTGACAGTGTCTCCTTGTGTGAACGTCCTTGAATCCGTGGCCGCGACCATTGTTTTTGATGTGTTCGACGGTTGATGATTGGTAGATTAATATATCCAAATTTGAAGACGACACTATTACGTTGTTGGCATTGTTAGGTAATAGACGGTGTTGAGGCGAGACGGCGAAAGTCCACTGTGACGGGCCAAGGGAGCTCGAGCAGGAGCAGTACATCGCATGCTTTCTTACAATGAATGAACCATCGGTTTCCATAGCTACTACGTGAAATCCGGCCTCACTGATGTCCTGTCCTGATTCGGAGAGCAATTTCAAACTGCGTGTTGAGGTTCAGATGTCCGATTTTTTCATATTCAAAAGGCTTATTGATTTACAGAGAAACCCTTTCTTGATTTTACATGTAGCTGTAATTATCACATGAGAGCAATTGAAATTCAAAGCCAAATAGCGGGAAAAAAATTCGACGACTTGGTCTCACCTGCGCTCGCAATGAAAAAAAATTGCAAAGTCTCTGAAGTTGGTATCATTGCTCCGCCATGTTTATTGTTGGTTGTACGGCCAGTTTAAAGTCACAGACTTTCTTCACGGTAAAATTCATATAATTGCCATACCGCGAAGTTCCCTGTGCATTTCAAAAGCAAAAGCGAAAAGCAAACGCGTCACGGACATTCGATCGATGGTGATTAACTTTCTCCAGGCCGTGACATGTCACCAGTTACGAACTTTACCGGTTTTCGATACGAAAGATGCAATATATTATCAGCGTTGTTCACGTTGTGTTTTGAGTCTGATATCGAATATAACAGGAAAAAACTAACGATTAGAGTGACGACAGAGACCATGCCCGACACGTGAAATTGACATCAACTATTGCATTGAGCAGTGACCTGAAACTTCAAACTGATATTTAAATGTCGACAAAATAAAACATCGAAATGCCAGGGGAGAGAGAGAGAGAGAGAGAGAGAGAGAGAGAGAGAGAGAGAGAGAGAGAGGGCGTTGGTTTACGCTGTCGCGAACTGATTATAGTCTTTCGGATATGACTTCAATATAGACGCTACACAGACATCGAAAATGAACATCTACTTTCAAGAAATTATAATAAGAGTAGAACTAATCCAAAAGTATTGGTTGAAGTAGGCCTAAATCTTCAGATGTTGGTTTCCCAACTTTGCGAAGTCAGACCATACTTACAGACAATGGCCGTCAGAGACGTCTCTTAAAAAATACTATCTGCAACACCACGTTTCTTATGATCGGTGATGTCAATTTTTATTATTTTTACAAAATGTTAATGCATTAAACGCTCTTAGATTATCTAATCTGCCTGTCACGGAGTTGCAATATATTTCAAGGGCCGGCACACGATGTCATATTCGACGATTTCAAATCGTAATTATTTTTTTCTGGTCGAATTGATATGGTTTTTACGGTAATCAACCCCGCGCTCGCAGAGGCATGGCAGGCTGTGATCGATGCAAATTACAAGTGGCTATTTCGCCGCACGAATTTCAATAAGACAAATAATAGAAGAACGCAAAATCGAACCTGCACAAAATATATTGTGTGTTCGGTGGCAAAAAAGTAATCATCAATCGAGGGTACGCAAAATGCTTGCGACAGGGTCAGCTGAGGCACAATGTAGCTTTGTGAGACTCAGTCTCTGCGGGAATTTCCAACGTGTTTGAATTCGCGCTAAATTTTAGATCGCCAACCTAGAGGGCCCGGCTAGGCCCGACTAGGCCTGGGTTTTTCACTTTGCCCTTATATGGTGATTGGCAGTTCAGTCCCAGATTGAGTCTGGGACCGGTCCCAGATTAGATCTGGGACCGGTCCCAGATTACGTCTGGGACCGGTCCCAGACTTAATCTGGGACCGGTCCCAGATTGCTTTTGCGACATCTGGGAGTCCCAGTTTCTGGTCCCAGTTTGAGGTTTGAGGTACTCTTACATACCTCCAATCAAGCATAATTAACGACTAAAAAATGAAGCTGGTTCACAGTTCCTATTCGATCAAACGTGAATTAAGGAACTAGGACGTATTCCAGATTACACAAGACTCTTGTCTTTGGGGCACTGTTTGTAGTTTTTAGCTATTATAGACTATAGTCTATAGAAGCTATTGGGATGGGTATCCGTGTGGCGTCCGTCATCAGTCTGTATGTATACCGGTATGTACATGTACATCTGTTTGTGAGGCGTCCGTCCACTCAAATATCTTGAGAACCGCAGTACTTACTGATTTGATATTTGTTGTGTAGATGAAAAATATGATTTTGAGAAACAACTTTTTTTAATTTTTTGATATTGTTGAAAATATGCAAATAAGAGCCAAAAAGGCGTTTTTTGTAAAAAATCAGGGTATCTTTTTCGTTAACCTGACAAGAAAATGCTATTTTTTTCAAGATTCTGCCCATGAAGTGAATTTTCTAGTCATTTGACGTGTATACTTGCAAACCTTTAATACAAAAGGAACAGGTATACCGTAATAGACGATAGTGATACTCAAAAGTTTGGTGACCTATTAACAACCCATTTCACTCTCAGAGTTGCAAACAAATTTTGATAGTCGCCATGACAACAACACAATCTTCTCAGCACTGAGACATACTGTAGCAGGGCTAAAAATAGACCATGGCCCTTCTGTAAGGAGGAGGCATAATTTCCATTTCATTTTTTATTGATACATGATCAAAATGCAACGAGAATGCGTTTTCATTGGCCACCTGTGCCTGTCATTCAAGTACGTCAGTTCAGACATTGAAACTTTGTTGCTGCAAAGTTCCACTGCACATATGGCCAGTCGTCTTTGTAACTTCCGTAACAAAGTCATAGTATGGCTAATTTCTGTGCCCAGCTGGGTTTGACTGCATTTAGCTAGCTCGTCCTAAAGTGATTGAAAAGACATGACATGCCAATTACTGACTGAATTTCAGGTCCCAGGCTTTGGTAGTCTGTGTTGGCTACCATTGTATGGATTTTGATAGCCCAAGAGAAAAGTTGGTAGTCTGTGGACGCGGGACTACCGCTAATTTCGAGCCCTGCTTTAAGTTTAGGGTGTGTTCACAATCACTTCTGGAAGGGGCGACTTGACAAAAATTTAACCGTTAGAGTGCCAAAGTCTATTTTTGTCTCCTTTATAAAATAAGCCCAGTCAATTTTCTTAGATTTTTGCCAAAATTTTGAGAAAAAACTGTAGCTAATGAAATGTGAGGACCAGTTGGTCCAAAATTATCAAAAAATTACAGAAACATTCATAAAATAGGTAAATATAGCACTAAACTTTTGGTGGGATAAAATTACAGCGCTCAAAGGGTTAAGGCATGTCAGGAGGGATCTGAAAAAATTAACATTGCAAAGGGTGGACATGAAATTTATTGAATGTAAAATTCATTTCACCGTCATTTCCTACTCTTTCCATTTTTGGTGCAATCTTCAGGCTTAAGTTTAGGGGTATACTGAACAATTCATTGATGCTCCAAGCAGCCTATTTGGAGCAAAAGATTTAAGTTGTCATAATTCTACTAACCAACCCCTCTGTTGTGCACTGTCATTGTTCAAAGCTGTCCTCTGTAGTGACTGAAAGTTTCAATTTAAATAACAAATAACAATTTGGGAAATGATAGCTTATTTCAACGTTCTCCCATTGACAATTCATTGCATCTAACTAAGTGTCAAACAGTCATGTAGAATTACGGTATGTGCACATTTTAGGAATGTTGACAGAATATAAACTTTTTAAAATAGTTGTACATAGTGTCATCAATAACAGCAGAAAGCTTCAAGTCAAATAGCCTTTCAACAACAGTTTTGAAGATGATAACCTTTGTGTCAAAATCAAATACTAACAACTCTCCACTTCTAAACTCTAGACATGACATTATACCCTGGCTATTTTTGAAATTTTCTTTACACAGAAAACCATTTTTTGAATTACTTTTTCTTAAGTTATTTACAAATTAGCTTGAAACAAAAATACAACCCGGCAGTGTTAGACAATTGAATATTTTCAATTTTACTTTAATTATATTTTACCTTTTCTATGCAATAACCTGTTCCCCCATTCCCTGTAAACATATCCACCATAATTATTGACAACAATAAACTTGGACCAAACCATTGGAATGGAAGGGTTAAAAATACTGTTGCACTATTTCAAGACATTTTGAAAGCACCAGATAATTTTGTTTTGTACATAATGCATGCCCATTTAATTTACACAAATACCTTTTCTATAATGCTTGATGATAGCCTGTCAGTGCAACTGTTTGAAGTACAGAAGTTACCCTTTCACCCCCTTTCCCTCTATAGTGATCCAATTTTCCTATATAAAGTAATGGGCTTGGACAAAACCATGGTGGTAAAAAGGTAAAAATGATCAAAATTCTCCAGCAAAATGTTTAAAGGTAGATAAGATTCATATGTTAAACAAAACTCATTCAGCAATACACTTGACGACACAGGACAAGCGTTTGATTGACGGTAGGTTCAAATCGCCAACGGTCATTGATTCCCCACCACAAATGCTCTAATTTCCTAATAATTGTCTTCCAGTCGCTCTAGACTTTGAATGTAACCACAGTGTTCAATCGGCAGCAACTTCGCGCTGACCGCTTGGCAGACTGTCTGTGTTTTTTGCGAGGGGGGAAAACTAAAAAGTGGCATTTTCTGGAGCGTGTGCCCCCATGTTGCCTGTTTGGTGTCCACTTACACGATGAACGTGGCCATACATGTAGCTTCGAGTCCTTTTAAAGGGAGGTTAAACAGGCCAACGAGTAAAGGAGACTGAATCAATAGAAAAAAAAAATACTGTACTCAAAGTCCTAAAAATTACAGTATCATATACTGTTCGTGAAATTAACGTCGGTTTGACGGTCTGAGACAGACTAATTTCTGGTCAGAGGGTACAATTCAGAGAGAACCAGGAGTGAATAGGAGGCTATTTTGAGGTCAACAAATTTCAACATTTAGAGCTAGTGGGGCTTTAATAAAAGGACACAAACAATTAAAGATTCATTGCACTCTCTTTTATTACAATGTGTTGAAAAGAATTAAATATTTTATTACAACGTTCAAACGCATAGTATTGAGGGACAGAGTGCACCCTTTCACTTTAATAGTAATACTGGTACTTTTATTGCAGTATGTTGACAAGAATTATATTTTTTTATACAACATTCAAAAGCATACTATTGAGGGACACAGTGTTGACATTAATGGTAATACAGGTCGTTAATGAGAGCAATTTGCTAGAAAGTTGTGTGAAATCATCTATTTGTGGATGATGTGAACCCTGAACTGAGCTACTGTATATTCAATATGGTTTTAAGTGTCCTAACAATGCCATCCTACAGCCTACAATTACTGCATGTAAATACATGCTGTTGATCACACCACACAGTCTCTGGCACCCTCTCACATGTGCCATGGTACCAGTCCTTGCACTCTGTACATAATACCATATCAGCTTGCCCATTTGGCTGTCTGCAGTGGCAGTAGAGTTTCAAATCCTTGCCTTTGCAGTTGCTGTTGGTTCGGCGACGTCGAGCACATGGGAACTCATTCAGTTTCCCTTGCCGGAATGAGTGAACTAGATGACCCCTCATTTGGTCTTGCTGCCAGGAAAATTCTGCAGGGTTGTGTCCACCAGGCACAGAGCTGTGGTGTTGTAGTCCGCAGTCGTCACAACCGACTTACTTGTGGCTCGCTCAGCATTGCCATCAAGGGAAGACGCTATTGAGTCATTGACCGTACCTTCTTGGCAGTTGAAATTGGAGATGGTGATCCAGTGGTTGCGGTGGATGTTGAGTATCTGGACGAATGGATTATACAGAGTTCCCACAAAAACTCCTGCGGTGATGACTCCAACGTCTTGTAACCCGTCCACAGCTGGAAATTGCTCCTGAAGAAGTGCCTGGCTATGGTTGATTGCTGAGTCTGTCAGCCACTGTCCAGGTGTCTCAATGTCCCTCACCATTAGATCCAGATTCTGATGGTTTCCCATTGCTCTCTTCACTTTCATCTTTTCTGGATTACGCTGTTTTGTTGTGGTTTTCACATACCGTATATAAGCTCTGCCTCCTGATTATCAACCTACAAGACACGAAAAATGAAAAACTGTTAATTTAATCTCAGCTTTATGGTTTGTCAGTCTCATACTTATTCATATACATGCATGATGACAAATGTAAAATGAAAGTGCTTATAACTAGCTAAATACTAAGTAAACAACACACGATTATTGTGTGTGCTGATGGTGGGCATGAAAATAGTTTGAAGATGAAGAAGTAAAGGAAGAGGGAGAGGGTAGCAAACTGTAGAAGCATATGTCATATGATTGGTTTTGCATTTTTCACATCAACCGTACTTCAGGCCCTGCAGTGCTAGCACAAACTGTAATACATTGTATGACGTAAATTTTAATATGCAATATGCAATCAGTACATTGTGACCAAATTAAAACTTTTAATGAATCTTCACCATTTGAACTCGCTGTAAAGCTAGACACAGTTTTAAGGTAATATGTTTAACTCTTAGACTATTTAATTTATTTGTGGTGTGAAAAATTAAAGAGTTAACAACAAGTCAACTATGATTGTGGTGTTTCAAACTGCTGAGCTAATCTTATAGCACATTATTCAACTTACAGTGGAAACTGCATTCAGAATCATGATCACCAGAGCTTGGTTCAATGACTGCATGGTTTTTAACTCCTGAGTCTTTTGCCTTGTCGGATGTGCTCATGGGTGTCTTCTCAGATAATACGGTTTCAGGTGGTCATAAGCTACACTTCTACCAAGAACATCACCAGTTTTGGAGTTACGCAGTGTAACTATAGGTTTCCTTTTTCAATTCCTTCAATTCTGTAGGGGAGAAAGGAAAACCACACCCATTAATAAATCATCATGCAGTCTTGTATAAATGCCAAGGAATAAGTCAATCCCCCAAACATGCTAACGCTACCACACATTTTATGCTAAATCATTCTCAACAGGGATGTAGAAAATAGCCGGCAGCCAGCAAAAACAGATGGTTGTCAGCTAAAATTTGCCGGCTGTGAAAATTTAGTTTTAGTAAAAAATCAGGACATTTTGCACAAACTTAATGTGCACATACACTACTTGTAACTGCCTGTACTTTTATTTTTGCCACCTGTAACAGTGTGCGAAATTAACGTCGGTCCGAGGGTCCGAGACCGACAGATTTCTCGTCGGGCCGAAAGTTTTTAGCAACATGTCGGTCCTTATGACCGACTGGAATTTGGAATAGATGATGAAAATTTCTCCGTCAAGACCTGTAACAGATGCAGATAATGACTAACTTTGAATCATATTGATTCAGACTTGAATGTCATGCACCTATCAATGTTTTCCACGGTGGGAGTGCGGGGCAACAGGGGATATTGATCGCACTTCGTAACCTGGTAGTGGGGAATTCGATCTATGGTACGCCAGACGGGGAGGGGTTGACAATGTCGCAACATAGTAATTTTTTGTCTTTCGACGTTTTACATTTACGGAGTCTAATCCCTCCGATCGAGGCCCCGGGGGGGGGGGGGGTAACTCCATGTCTAATAGTACGGGGGCTCCGCACGAGCATGGAAACCCAAACTGTTGTGATACCAGTTTTGAGCAAAAACCTACCCTTTCTGATACCTAGTTGTCGAAACGCAGCTATCTCTTGGCGGGATAGCGTGGGGTTGACCTTTGACCCGAAAAGCAACTCACGCTATACAGATACGACTCACTCGCCTTGCGTACCAGGGGTACATGTACCAACAGTCAAACCGACAGATCGGAAATATTGATGGTAGATCTGGGATGTAGATACATGGGTTTCCAGTGTTGACAGCATGATTTTTTAACAAATGTCAGTTTGTGTTTAAAACCGGACCCTTTCTCATACCAACACCTCGTGAAAAGTATACCCTTTCTGATACCAAACAGTGCAAAAAACTACCCCTTTCGCGCGGACCCTCCCCGTATGGCCATCTATGGGAGTTACCCCCCGGGATCGAGGCGCATAGCACGATGCAGCTGATTACATTCAGATCAGTATGAATTACGTCCGTGTATGCAAATTCTAGCAATGGAATGGATTTATTTTGGTGCAACAATGCGATACAATATTATAATAATACTTGTCTAGTGAGTGTAACCCTGGTAATTTTAGCATATCTGTGTCATATGATAACAACACCCAGTATCACTTCACTAATTCCACACTTCAAGTGTTCGGAATTTACAATTACACAAATGTACATAATACAGCCCTTCATTTTATCAAACTGACTCCGTTTTCTTTGCTTTGATTTTCCATTGAAGCGTTCAAAACATAAACGGTTCATAGAAGAGTTTAAGACAAAAACCTACTACGAGTACGGTGCTGTTGCCTAAACATATTTGGTTTTGAACATTGAGGTATTTTTTTACCTCCATGGTTTTGAACTACGCCCAATACAAGGACTAGATGTTACACGACAGCCAAATAGTGCTACCTGCAGTCGATAGTCAAGTTCACGTTTCGCTACGTTTGTTTCTGGACCGCTAGAACATCTTGCTTGCTCGTTGGTCTTCAACCAAAGTTCACAAAACCGACTGTTTGCACGATATATCGACGTGATAACAAGTGTACATTTTATAAACCAGAGCGGCCTTATCATAACAGTTTTGTCGTGTATACTCTAAGAGGCCGAGAGTAGGGCTTCAAATTGTTTCGATGTATACCGATACCGTTTTACGACAGGCATGCAAAACTCACCGTCATCCTGGGCTGTACGCCTAAATATCGCAAAAAATTACGTCTTTTAAGATTTACGGTATCATTAACTGATCGTGTCGCGATCGTTTTCAGCAGTGTAGAGTATCTGTCAAACAGAATCATTTTAAAAGGCGATGAGACCCAAGCAATCGCTGTCAAAACTTTTCAATCAGAAAATATGCATTTATTTCCGCGAGTGGCGACGTGTGCCATTTGTGTTGTCTGCAACTTCTATAATCAAGAAAAAAATTACGATACTTGTCCTTTTAATTAAAAGTATAACTTCACCTGTTTCTTCATGACTGCAACAGAGGCCACATTTAAGCACATTTATTTTTTGAAAGTAAGCCATACGTCATATCAAAATACATACCAAGTATTTTCTTCCTTCTGTTTTACATTACAATTAAAAAAGACGTAGTGATCAATGTTTGCATAAAAAATTATTCACACACTCCCCTTACTCATGACCGTTTTCAGGGTACTATGGTATTCACTCACTCCTCTACCACTCACGTTGGCTAATTTCAGAAGTGATTTTCAGCTCGCCAACCATTTTCAAATCACAATATCACATGCCCTGGTGTAGTGTACAATTTTACACAGCCATGTAGAGAACATCATCTCCCATAGACTGTCATGAGAGACAAACTGTCTCGCTTTCATCACCCACACGTAGTCAGTGCATGAGCCTGTATTCGCCGGCCCCTGGGTGTTTGACATCATTTTATGGTCCGAAAGTGGGGGATTTGACATGGCTAGAAAAAAGTCAAATTCTCCTGTTAGTCCCATAGTCCCACCCCCCGTGGTGGAAAACATTGATAAATGTGTGCGCATGACAGGACTCTGAGGAAGATGAGGGCTGTGATCTTTTTCAGATTCCAGATCATGTAGCTGAATGATGCATTCACTTACACTATTCTGCAATCTATGTGAACAATAGTCCTTTTGTATTGATAAAAGGACATGAAAAATTAAATATTACAACATTCAAAAGCATAGTATTAGTCGAGAGAGTGTTTACTTTAATGGTCGTTAACAACTGCATTTATTGAGGACCGGCAGTTTTCTGTAAGGACCTGAAGCTTTGGCTTGGTGCAGGCCCTTATGACCTGAAGCTATTTTCTCTTAATTTCGCACACTGCTAGGGACCTGTAAACAAAATTTTCTACATCGCTGCTCAAAAGTATAACCTGACAGAGCCACGCCATAATTGCAAGCCTTTACCTCAATCATTACAATGAATGTATTGACATACTGGTAAAACAGACACTGAATTTCTAAAGTTTGACTTTGTTTGAAACTTACTAACATATGTATCAGCATGAAGTTGATCAGAACAATGGTACCATGCCTAACTATTTAATGCATGACTGCCCATGCACGTTCATCCATTAAGAGCATACAAGTAAAAGACAAAAAAAAGTATTGTATTATCACGATAGCATCTTCTGGCTCTGCTAAACAGATGATAATTGTGTTATATAATACTTACATGTACGGTCCAGTCCATCTTGCCTCCCTGCCTGCCACGCTTTCTTGCATTTAATTTCAAAACTTCATCTCCTTTCTTGAATTTACATGTCTTAACATCTCTCTTCAGCCTCTTTCTGTAAGACTCTTTCTGCTTCTCTTGGCTTGCTTCAATGTTTTCTAAAACCTGATAAAACATATAAACATGTTAAAATTGTAGAAACAATTGTACCTGTACCTTGTTTAAATATCCAAAGATGACACAGCCTTTGCAAATCTCATGAAGGCAATAGGATCCATAGAAATTTCAGGTGCAATAAAACATTGCAGACTAATCCTACTGTTTTGAAAAAAGAGTGCTATATACAAATCAATTGCACGACTTAACACCTAGTATTCAATGGGACTATATTTTTTTATAGTGTGGATATTTTTTTTGTGTCAATTAAATTTCACCGAAAATTTAGGCATCTGTGACTATGTTAGGTTTCACTATGGACATAAACCATAGTGGCTGCCTGCCTGATGACAGAGCTGGCAAAAACAGTAAATCACAAACCATACATGTACCTGCTTATGCAATGATCCCAATTTCTCTGATACTGACTGGGTGTACATCTCTCTGTCATCATCATCACATGGTTCCACTGCAACACTATTTGAACGGTGGATATAATCAACCTGAATAAAGAAATTAAAGATGTTACTTACAAAAACATGAAACATCATTCTTGTTGAACTTATTAAGGAACACTGCAGCATTATTTAAACAATGTTATTGCTGAAAGACTGGAATAGTCAAACATCAAGACCAGTGTTGTGCAGTGAAACCTTTTCTTACGAACACCTCTCCAATCATACAGTGAAATTTACGGTGTACTGGGATGGCCTAATCATTAAGGAGGAAACAGTCTGCAATAGTTATTGCATGAGAAAATTTTTTTCAAACTGACAATATTTTTTTAGCACACCAATCTCATTTTTGAGAACATTACCTGCTTACCCAGAGGAAATACAGGCTTTATATACAATTTAGTCGCATTTGTAATAGTCATTACAGAGGTTGTAATTATTACCTTGTTGACAAATTCTCTTCCTTGGTCTGTCAGGATGTTAAGAGGAATACCATATCTGGAAAAAGAAAAATTAAATCTAATAACAATAAGTTAAACTCTGACAATACGATAAAAATCTTTCAAACTGCAGAACCTCATTTAAGCCTACGAGTTGTTTTAATTGACATGTGTAAGTGATTTTACATCATTAACACAGCAGGGCTTGATGTGGTCTTTTTACATTTTTTCATGCAATTAGTTAGCCACACACTCCGTTATGCAACACACCAGGGCCACTCCACACATGTCAGAGAGAGAAACATAAACAAATCACCACACTTTGCAATGTCAATGCCATGTGTCTCTTCTTTACTCCTGATCAATTGTAGCTAGTGTTTGAATACATTAGTATACTTGGTTTACTATTCATATTTCCTGACAGTCACATTATAATGGAAGCAAAGCCCTTACAAGTGAGCATGACAGTTCAAGTAGGTTTGGAAAAAAGAATTTGGAAAATAACCATGCCAGCCATGAAATTTCTCTGGCTGCCAGCTTCTAATGAAAAGCCCACTACAGTCTAATGTGTATGACTATTATGTTTCCAGAAAGAAAAGTTTACTCAAAGTTACCTGTAAAATGTTGAACAAATACATTTTGCAACACACTCTGCTGACTTCTGTGGGATAGAAAATGCCTCTGGCCATTTGGTAAAGTAGTCGGTCAGTGTCAGCACATATTTATTGCCACTCTTGGTTTTAGTCAAGGGGCCGAACAGGTCAAGTCCCAACATATACCAGGGCTCTTTCACTTTTATTGGTGTCAGTTCTGGTACCATGGTCTTCACTTTCACAAAGCGCTGACATTTGTCACATTTCTCAATCTGAAATACAAACAGAGACAGATAGTACCCTATTGCATCAGTAGATCAGTCTACCTGTATGATAGCTACATGTAAAACCAGGTCAGTGTCCTATAGTCACTGATATTTTTTACCTCTGGAAGAATAAAATTTGTCTTGCATTCCATAGTAACAGTACATTAGGTGGCATTATAGGTACCCAACGACATATTGTAAAACTGAAATTTCTCAATCAATGTTATTATGCATATCTTACATATCATAAGAAAGAAAACTCTTTCTATAAATTTCATTTCTTTGACATAAAGTTATTACTGTAAGTGTGCCTTTGTTTTGGGTCTGAAAACAATAATTTGGTAAATTTTACTTAAAAGAGTATAAGTCCATTTGCAAAGAATCAATTGACTTGACAAATATGCTAAATTCAACTTGTATATATTATCTAAAATAGGTTATCCCAAATTTTTGACTGTAATTTATTTTCACTTTGTGTGGTCTTACTACATGCAATGTAAGGAAATCATAATTTTCATTAGGATGATAATTTTATAGAAAAGAGGGCCTGGCAAGAAAAGTGATGATAAATCTTACATGAATATATAGTACTCCATTGTATACCGGTAGACTTCAGTAGCTAAACAAAGTAGCATCAATGACACTTTTTTAACAGCACAGTTTGAGATATCAACTCTGAAACACTTAAAATCAATTAGATGAACATGGAAGTGGGAATGCCTCTTAGGGAGCTTTTACACCTGTACCATTCATTATCATAAGGGACGTGTACATGACATAACAGTGCGGATGCAGATAGGCATTTTTAGCTCCCATAGCCATATGTATATATGGCAATGGAAGCTATTCTTATAGGCTAGGGAAATGTCTGTATGTATGTATGTCTGTATGTCTGTATGTCTGTCCGTCAACATCAAAAACTCCAAAACCGCTGTACATTTCATCTTGATATTTGGTGTGTACATGGATGATGGGCTGTAGATGAGATTTTGTTCAAATGAAGTTGTCATTGCCAAAAATATGCAAATTAAGTGAAAAAATGTAAAAACAGTCAAAATTGAAAAAACTCAATAACCACTGAGCAGATTACATGAAAAATTAGCATGTAAGTACTTTGGGCTGACATGAAATGATTGTGCACATCTTGGTCAGTCTTGGACTTGCTATTTTTCATGAATTTTTTTGTAATTTTCTCCCATTTTTGGTCAAAAAATCTCCTGCTCTGAAACCACAAGTCCGATTGATTTGAAACTTGGTATGGAAGTGCATAGGAGTGACCTTTCCCAAATTTGGGCAAATCGTGGTGAAATTTGCATATTTTTAGTTTACACGTCCATAGACTCCCATGTATAAGGCAGATCTCCATAGACTCCCATGTATAAGGCCACGAAAAATAAAAATTTAGTTTCTCATCGTATTCATATTGCAAAAAGGATGCAGTGACACAATTTTTAGTCCCCACGGATGAAGTCCAGTGAGCTTATAGATTGGGTCATGTCCGTCTGTTCGTCCATCCGTGAGTCCATCCATTCACGCAGATATCTCAGATATTTTGACAAAATGTCATGTGACCTTGATGACCTTTGATCTCAAATATAAATATACATATTTGTCCATAACTCAGTAACCACAAGTGCTACCACCCTTCATATATGGTATGATGGGACAGCTTATGACACCACATATTGTACCTCATTAATTATGCACATATCTAATTTTGACCGAGCCAATAGAGCTAGAGGTCTGATTTTTGGTATATAGGGATAACTTAGCAAAACAATTTTTTTGACAAAATGTCACGTAACCTCGGTGACCTTTGACCTCAAATATACATATTTGTCCATAACTCAGTAACCACAAGTGCTACAGCCTCCATGTATGGTATGATGGGACACCTTATGACGCCACATATTGTACCTCATTAATTATGTGCATATCTAATTTTGAGCGAGCCAATAGAGCTAGAGGTCTGATTTTTGGTATATAGGGATAACTTAGCAATACAATTTTTTTGACAAAATGTCACGTGACCTCGGTGACCTTTGACCTCAAATATACATATTTGTCCATAACTCAGTAACCACAAGTGCTACACCCTTCATATATGGTATGATGGGACACCTTATGACGCCACATATTGTACCTCATTAATTATGCACATATCTAATTTTGAGCCAGCCAATAGAAGTAGAGGTCTGATTTTTTGTATATAGGGATAACTTAGCAAAACAATTTTTTGACAAAATGTCACGTGACCTCGGTGACCTTTGACCTCAAATATACATATTTTTCCATAACTCGGTAACCACAAGTGCCACACCCTTCATGTTTGGTATGATTGGACACCTTATGACGCCACATACTGTACCTCAATAATTATGCGCATATCTCATGCTGAGCGAGCCAATAGAGCTGGATGTCTGATTTTTGGTATATAGGGATAACTATAGGAGAGAAATTTTTTGACCAAATGTCATGTGACCTCGATGACCTTTTACCTAAAATATATGTTTATGTCAATAAATAAGTAACCACAAGTGCTATGTCCTTTGTATTTAGTAGGATGAGAGACCTTATGACAACACACGCTTTACCTCATTAATTATGTACACATCTAATTCTGGGCAAGCGAATAGAGCTAGAGATCTGATTTTTTGGCATATAGGGATTAATTAGCAATATAATATTTTTTTCAAAATGTCATGTGACCTCGATGACCTTTGACCTTGATTATACATATATATGCATATTTCAGTAACCACAAGTTCTATACCCTCCAATTTTGATAGGATATTAGACCTTAAGATGTCACATCTTGTACCTCATTTATAATGCGCATATGTATTTCTTGGCTGGCCAATACTGCTAGAGGTCTGATCTTTTTTCCCGATTTAGAACCATAACTTAGACATGCCTCATGTGTTTCAAATTGGGAACAACGACATAGACCTATGTGCCCAACTGACCAGAGAACAAACACTAAATAGTCCAGGATGGGAGCTACAGTGTCATTGACGCTAGTTTTTTGCTTTGTTGCTTGCATGCCTATGCCAAGTTCCATCGTTGCTAGGGGATTATGGAATGCGCTTTAGCGCGACATCAGACTCAATGCGCAAAGTTTCAGGTAAGTGGAGCTCTCTAAATTTTCATTTAATTTTGCCAGTAAATTGAGATTGAGTATTTTATGGGATGTAATTGCAAGAATAATGGCCTCCAATCAAAATCAAAGTGAGACTTGAGTGGACACCGTGGGTCATCAGTATGTATTAGGGAGATGGTGCAGTGGCAAAGAATGTGAAATTTTCAGAAGAGAATGTGCTTAGGAATACAATTCAGAATAACATTCAGACACTCACTATGTGAGATAATATTCTGTATATTCCAGAAGAGTCCTTTCAGAATGTGCTTTGGAATACAATTCAGAATAATATTCAGACACTCACTATGTGAGATAATATTCTGTATATTCTAGAGGTAACAAGTCATTGACAATGACATAGTCCCCACTGTAATAGGAGTATTAGTCTTGATGGGGCAGGGAAATGAGGTCATTAAGGTAGTGACTCAGTTTGGTTGACACATATTTTCAATCAAAAGTTTCACATAGAAAACAGGGTCTCACAACCAACATGTGGTACATTTTCTAATAGGTCTATATTTGAAGAAGGTAAAAATTTTGTTTAGTTGTCAAAACATGCATTGGTATGTTTGTTTAAGTCAAAAACATGTGATTTTGAATTTTTTCACTTAAAAGAGTATAAGTAAGAATTGGCAGCACCCCTAAGTGATCTGTTAACGGCACTAAACAGCTGGATATACAGGGGGAAAAACCGTGTTTTGGATTTTTGAAATTCGCTTTTGTTTCTGCACAGTGAGCCTTCGAAGTGTGAACTGTCGGATTTTCGCATAAATTATCGGCTTTTGTTCACGTTTGTCAAGTTATCGTCACTTCAGGGGGGTTTATCAAAAATCTAAGACACGGTTTTTCAGGTCTATTCATGAAGTGTTAGCATGCGAAGAATCGGGAAATCCGCCCACGCGTCGCCGACTTACACTCATTTGAAGGTGCGCATACATAGCAAAAATCGGAACTGAGAAAATCGACGATTTGTGTAAACGTCCCATTTTTCACACAAAATCGCCGAAAAAAGTCGTATTTTTGTGCGTTTCAAAAACAATTATTCGATCTGGGTCTAGGTTAAATATTGGGCATCAGGTTAGAGAATTTCTGACAAGTCCTAAACATTAGTTCGCCTAAAAATGATGAAAATTGTGCTTAGAAACGTGAGGCTGGTCAGCGTAAGCGGTGGGTACTATTTACACGATAAACACTAGAGAGATAATTCAGGGCATAATCTGTTTGTCAAATACGTATCTAGCTTATAATTATATTAACTGTACACTGTTTGGTAACGGTTAGAGTCTGGTTACAAGACGAGAAAAGTTTAAAAAAAATCATACAGCCGGAATGGTTTACAGGTCTGCGTTCTGCCGACGACGCGCGCTCGCTCTCTCGCTAGCGCTCGACTTCCGGTCTCACAGCCCGTAATTTATGCACGTACCAAGTGTGAAATGGTTGCCCAGTTCATTTTAGTGCCGATTTTTGTGCCTATAGTACAAGACGTCACTTGCTTGCTTGCTTGCTTTCGGAGATGAGACGACCAACTCTCGATGCTCTAAAAAATTCTGTAGTTGAGAAGTTCAAGGAATGCGGGAAAGTCGCACTTGTTTTTGTGGTTTTCACATGTGATCTGCTGCAGTCCTTTTGCTCACCATAAAAAATGACCGGGTTTTCGTGCGCTATTTCGCTTTCCACTGTGACATGTACTATTATGGCCTCGGGTATGAAACCAAAATCAACTTCAGTTACACGTAAAAGCGATTCTTCATGACTTAAAATAAACGACTGAGGCGATATCGACAGATTCACTCATTGTAAAATTGAAACGGCGACATATCGCGACACCCAGCGACACTCTCTTGACCACAGATAGAAATTGACAGGCAACGATCGTGAAGCGACGTTTCGCGTACGTTGCTGTGCTCTAGACCGACATAACAGTGTCGGATTGACAAATTGGACAACCATGCTTCCTACATCCATGGACAAACTAAGTCCAAGACAGGTGCAGCCAACGGAGCTATTCATCGAAAAGCTATTCCAGGAGCAATTTTTGAGGGCAGGGGAAATTTTAATTTTGCTAGGCAGGGGACATGTTTTTAGGTGGTAGGGGAGCAAATTTTAGTTTGTTTTGTAGGGCAGGGCGGATATCGGTTGATTGTCCTGGGGACAGGGCTTGGCGAAAAATATTTTGAGGGAATTGTTTCCAGGGCAGCGGAAATTGGCAATTTTTTTTCGCCACAGGGCGAGGGAGCTTCAAAAATTCACAGTGGGAAGGGGAAACAGGCAAAAATAAGTGGGGAGTGGGTAAAATGAAGTTTGAGAGTGGGAGAGTAAGTCGAAAAATTTTCTGTGGGAGGGCAAATTATGAACAGCTAATTAATTACCCTCTTGACTTAAATTTAGTCAGTTCACATTATTTGTCATGCACAATGTATCTTATCATAGTAAGGACCTTTTTAAAACTGCATTGTTCGTTTGCTGCACCTGTCCAAGATATGGGCTGCTGTTATAGAACCATATTTTCCAGTGAAGATTAAATAGATTCTCTTTGGACGGCAGTGTAATCTATAGCCCGGCGTACGATGCTATGTGTTCCGCTACAGCTAATCGCCTCGCTCACCACAACCCTGCAAAGACCCGTACGTAGGGTCGTGACTTCAAATCCATTTTGGGACTTGACGTAAAAAGCCAAATTACTGTCGAAATTCAGCGTTCTTGGGCCCAAGTCGTATCCCTGCCGACCTCAGCTACTCGATCGCTTCCAAAAATGCCAGTCTTTTATTCACTTTTCGTAAATAACCGTCGATGTCGGCAACTCTCTCGCTAGCCCTGTGTACGATGCTGTGTGTTAGCTGTAGCGGCCAACACACAACATCGCGTCCATCAGCTTTCCATTTTGCTTCTTCGGCCCCCGTTTGCGTTTTCTACACTGCTTATACTGCCGGCAGTCATCAGCCATGTTGGATAGCGTCTCTTATGAAGACGTGCGCGCATGCGCAACATGGTACGTAAAATTTACATAATCTCCTCAAGTATAACGATAACGCTGACAGTAATCCGGACCGTTAAACAAAAAGAAAATAATAACTCGCGCAGTGGTTAGAAGGCCGTGTTTTCACTAAATTTAAGACATTTTCCAGTACAATGTTACCTCACAGTTTTCTCTAATAAAAAGATCATATTTCAGGGGTTCAGAATATGAAATAATCAAAAATCGCTAAAATTTACAAAGGAACCCCAGTCACTACCTTAAGAAGTATCACTGGAGTGTATATGTTCAGATCTATGGACACATAGGTCTATGTCATTGTTCCCATTTTGAAACAAGAGGCATGTCTAAGTTATGGTTCTAAATCAGGAAAAAGATCAGACCTCCAGCTGTATTGGCCTGCCAAGAAATACATATGTGCATAATAAATGAGGTACAAGATGTGACATCTTAAGGTCTACTATCCTATCAAAATTGAAGCGTAAAGAACTTGTGGTTACTGAGTTATGCATATATATGCATATTCAAGGTCAAAGGTCATCAAGGTCACGTGACATTTTGGAAAAAAACCCATTGAATTGCTAATTAATCCATATATGCCAAAATTCAGACCTCTAGCTCTATTGGCTTGCCCACAATTATATATGGGCATAATTAACGAGGTAAAGCATGTGTTGTCATAAGGTCTCCCATCCTACTAAATATAAAGGACATAGCACTTGTGGTTACTTATTTATTGACATAATCGTGTATTTTAGGTAAAAGGTTATCGAGGTCACATGACATTTTGTCAAAAAATTTCTATCCTATAGTCTGTCCCTATATACCAAAAATCAGACCTCTAGCTCTATTGGCTCGCTCAAAATTAGATATGTGCATAATTAATGAGTACAATATGTGGCGTCATAAGGTGTCCCATCATACCAAATAAGAAGGGTGTAGCACTTGTGGTTACTGAGTTATGGACAAATATGTATATTTGAGGTCAAAGGTCACCAAGGTCACGTGACATTTAGTCAAAATAATTGTATTGCTAAGTTATCCCTATATACCAAAAATCAGACCTCTAGCTCTATTGGCTCGCTCAAAATTAGATATGTGCATAATTAATGAGGTACAATATGTGGCGTCATAAGGTGTCCCATCATACCAAATATGAAGGGTGTAGCACTTGTGGTTACTGAGTTATGGACAAATATGTATATTTGAGGTCAAAGGTCACCGAGGTCACATGACATTTTGTCAAAAAAATTGTATTGCAAAGTTATCCCTATATACCAAAAATCAGACCTCTGGCTCTATTGGCTCGCTCAAATTAGATATGCACATAATTAATGAGGAACAATATGTGGCGTCATAAGGTGTCCCATCATACCAAATGTGAAGGGTGTAGCATTAGTGATTACTGAGTTATGGACAAATATGTATATTTGAGGTCAAAGGTCACCGAGGTCACATGACATTTTGTCAAAAAAATTGTATTGCTAAGTTATCCATATATACCAAAAATCAGACCTCTAGCTCTATTGGCTTGCTCAAAATTAGATATGCACATAATTAATGAGGTACAATATGTGCATCATAGGGTGTCCCATCATACCATATATGAAAGGTTTAGCACTTGTGGTTACCGAGTTATGGACAAATATGTATATTTGAGGTCAAAGGTCACATGACATTTTGTCAAAGCGTCTGAGATATCTGCGTGAACGGATGGACTCACATGGATGGACTAACGGACTGAATGACCCAATCTATGAGCCCCCTGGACTTTATCTGTGGGGACTAAAACTGTGTCACTGCATCCTTTTTGCAATATGAATATGATGAGAAACTAAATTTTTATTTTTCTTGGCCTTATACATGGGAGTCTATGGACTGCCTTATACATGGGAGTCTATGGACTGCCTTATACATGGGAGTCTATGGACTGCCTTATACATGGGAGTCTATGGACTGCCTTATACATGGGAGTCTATGGACTTCCTTATACATGGGAGTCTATGGACTGCCTTATACATGGGAGTCTATGGACTGCCTTAAACATGGAGTCTATGGACTGCCTTATACATGGGAGTCTATGGAGGTGAAAACTAAAAGTCCTCTAACACGGCCAAATTTGATCGCATTGTGAAACTAATCAACATGCATCTGTATGAGGTAGAGTACTATCCTTTTACCAAGTTTGAACGAAATCGCTCCAGGCGTCTCTGAGATATCTGCGTGAACGAAAAAAGTCATAAAATATGCAAATGAGCAATTAATTAATAAGCCACACCCACCAAAATCTAATCAGATCTAAGTCTCATCATGATAATACCAAATACCAAATTGCATGACATTGGACCTAAGGGTTCTTAAGTTATGAGTGGAACAAAATCTGTCTACGGACGGACGGACGGACGGACGGACGGACGGACAGACGGACGGACAGACGGACACACACACAGACATTGTGGCGACATAGGACACCTTTGGTGCTTCGCACCACGGTGTCCAAAAATGACCATTTATGCCATGTTTCACCCTAGGTGAAAATTTGACAAGAAATTAACATTGGTAACAACAGTTGAGTGCATTATCGGGAGAAAGTTGTCAGGATGACCTGCTTCAGTCTCATGGTTTTATCTCAAACAGTTCTGGTAATTTTTGGACACCGTGGTGCGAAGCACCAAAGGTATCCTATGTCGCCACAATGTCTGTGTGTGTGTCGGTCTGTCCGTCCGTCCGTCCGTCTGTCTGTCCGTCTGTCCGTCCGTGCAATCCATAGCAAGAGGTCTGATTTTTGGTATGTAGGGATAACTTAGCAATACAATTTTTTTGAAAAAATGTCACGTGACCTCAATGACCTTTGACCTCAAATATACATATTTGTCCATAACTCAGAACCATAAGTGCTACACCCTTCATATTTGGTATGATGGGACACCTTATGACGCCACATATTGTACCTCATTAATTATGTGCATATCTAATTTTGAGCAAGCCAATAGAGGTAAATGTATGATTTTAGTATATAGGGACAGACTATAGGATAGAAATTTTTTGACAAAATGTCATGTGACCTCGATAACCTTTTACCTAAAATACACGATTATGTCAATATATAAGTAACCACAAGTGCTATGTCCTTTATATTTAATAGAGCCAATAGAGCTAGAGGTCTGAATTTTGGCATATATGGATTAATTAGCAATACAATGGTTTTTTTTTTCAAAATGTCACGTGACCTTGATGACCTTTGACCTTGAATATGCATATATATGCATAACTCAGTAACCACAAGTTCTTTACGCTTCAATTTTGATAGGATAGTAGACCTTAAGATGTCACATCTTGTACCTCATTTATTATGCACATATGTATTTCTTGGCTGGCCAATACAGCTGGAGGTCTGATCTTTTTCCCGATTTAGAACCATAACTTAGACATGCCTCTTGTTTCAAAATGGGAACAATGACATCGACCTATGTGTCCATAGATCTGAACATATACACTCCAGTGATACTTCTTAATGACCTCATTTCCCTGCCCCATCAAGACTAATACTCCTATTACAAGTGGGGACTATGTCAATGTCAATGACTTGTTACTTCTATACAGAATATTATCTCACATAGTGAGTGTCTGAATATTATTCTGAATTGTATTCCAAAGCACATTCTGAAAGGACTCTTCTGGAATATACAGAATATTATCTCACATAGTGAGTATCTGAATGTTAATCTGAATTGTATTCCTAAGCACATTCTGAAAGTAACTCTTCTGAAAATTTCACATTCTTTGCCACTGCACCATCTCCCTAATATATACTGATGACCCACGGTGTCCACTCAAGTCTCACTTTGATTATACAATTTTATGTCAAAGAAAATAATCTGCAAATATCACTCCTTGAGCTCATTCGACAATATGATAGTGTTTGAAATGCGGACAACTGAAAACCAGAAGTACATTAACTTTCCAGGCAATATATTGACAACTTTGTTCACAATATCCTCATTAATATATGGTCATTATTCCAGTTATTTGCAAGGGAACTGAGTTGCAGTCAGGAATTTTAAACCCGGGGACAGTGTGTCCCACTACTGTTTATTTTGGGGAAAATCTTGCACATTTTGGAGACAACACGCGTCAGTTTTCAATCAAATTTTTTACTATTTTGTAACAAATTAGTTTCATAAAACAAAATTCAAGCTTATGGGGCTGCGTCGCTATGCTTGATTTCAGGTAAGTATGTTATTGTAGCAGTATACTTTATCTGCCACCAAACAGAGCCCAGTCAGACTACAAGTAAGTCATAATATCAAGTGCAGTGTTCTAATTACTTCTAATCACAGCTCTGAAAGTATGTTAATATACCTCAAAAGAAAGAATTTAATGCAAATAAAGGTCATCACCAGTAGCCAATATACTGCAGACTACATCAGAAGTTCAACATATTCATCTAATAATTTTAGGTCTACAAGGCTGTGAAAGACACTATATCGGAGGAAATCAAGAAAGGTATTACAAATGTAAACCCCGGGATAAAAGATTGTTTGGCAACTGGACATGGTAATCTTGTCATCATCAATGATCAAGTGCAACTTAACTACCAATATGTCAGTGGAGCAATGAATGCAGTCAAGTATTGGATATATAAGCTGTAAGAGTTTATCTACAGATTTGAAGTAATTACTGTCAGCCTTCAGAGAATATTTAATTGTACATACATTTAGAATTATTCTCTCAAGAGATGTTACAATACCTGAGACAGATCCAATACACTCCGCAGTGTGATAGAAGAAATGTTACTGGTGTTTTTGTACCTGTACCTGTAGGTTAAAATGACATGACAAATTGAGATAGGTTGATTGTAGAGACTCCTAAGACTGGGATCTGAGTAACTGGGCAGATGGACAACCATTTAACTGTACTGATGAACACTGGTGCTGTTGTTGATTTGAAGAACAAATAGCAAAATGAAATCTGCGCTCATCTGCACAGTGTGTAAGAGACTTGGGACCCCTATGGGCTTATCATGCTTTCCATTTGAAGATAGCATGCAATGGCCAACTTCTTAAGCTTTTTCATGGCATGCAAGTGTAGATATACAGACAATTAGCTCTGTTAATATAATGCAGATGTTACCACCTCTGACCCAGTCAGTTCTAATTAATTCAAGCATGGGTGTGATTTTGCGAAAGTTGCAAAGAAATTCAAGTGGCAGATTGAAATTGACTGCATTTGATGTGTATGCACATGTAGGCTTATGCAAAGATATTGAATATATCGGGTATCTACACACAAAGTATTACAAATAATAGGTCATGTTCAAATCAATCTAACTACAATCTTTTAAAGTTGTGCAATCAAATTAGACATTCAGAGGACTATGACAGGGTAAAGGCTAGAAATTCATTCACTGTGAAGTACATTTGGTCATAGACCCTCGAGGGTCTATGATTTGGTTAGATGACTTAATAGTTCACTATGGTCATGTCAATTACTTTGCCGTTCACACTCCAGTTTGTCACTGTAGAGGTGTTTGCAGTTGTCAAAATGTCATTGTTGCATTTGTGTCACGTTTGAATAGCTATCCAAGCTGTTTAGTAATTAATTCAAAGGACAACCCAAATTTTATGAATGTCCAGCTTGGATTTACATGTATATACAAGATATCTGGAAAAGCAAACATAACTGATGTTGTCAATATAAGACCAATACTTTCACTTTGCATGGAAGTCTTATTTAAGGGTGGACTTTGCAATCATCATTTCCAAACTTTACATCTGGGGGTCTACTTTGACTCAAGTCGCAGTAAAAAAATTATTTCGGCATGGACAATATCACAGAGTATTGCAGATAATTAATTACAATTATAGAAACATTTTGACAGAGATGTTTTGCTAAAGCACATTTGAGATATGTGTGTTCTAATGATTCAACACTATAACAAAATTTACAGCAGGTAGAATCTACTTTCTCAATAAAATAGATACTTGTTACAGGGTGGAAATCTATGGAGTAACTTCCACTGAATTTTGTTGTATTGTTAACATTTTTCAAAACAACAACACTGTTTTTGTTGCTGTTCCAATTAAACACTTGAAGCAATGTATGCAATTTTGTTAATTAATCAATATGAATAGAATTTTTTCTTTGCAAAGATTGTGTAAAAAACCTTTGAAGACAACTTGAAAAGATGAAGGAAATTGAAATCTTTTCATAATATCCTCAGTTGCTGCTAATGACTTTGAATAGTTATTTGAATATTTTGTGTATGTGCCAACATGTATTCAGTAGATTTTATTGTCTACCAATTCTTATGATTTCAAAAGTGGACTGATATGAAAAATAAAATTAAACTTCCCCTTGTGAAACGTTCCCCTTTGGAAAATTGACTCATTTCATAATTTTCTACTCTGTTATTGAGTGACTTCAGTGTGCTTGCTCATGTTTGTCAGTGACTCTGTTGTGATGAATGAAAATCCCATCAAGTCTACCGGTATCTGCCAAACTCAATTTTTAGGATAGTGAGATGTTTCTGTTCAGGCAAATGTCTGTGCTGAAGTAAGCATTTGAGTATCATTCTTGCTGTAGGTTCATTCTACATAAAATGACAGATTCAGTGAATGTGCATTATAACACAAGAATTACCATTTTAGTTGCCACTCCCTGAAATGGCCAGTGTGCACTGTCTGAAAAATGCTGGGGGAGTAAGCAACCATAGAGCAATGCTATTTTACACATTTAAGTCATGGTATTTGAGGACCCCATTGCCAAAACATAGGGCCAAAGTCCCTGAAGCTAGTATAGACATGGATACAAAATTAAGTATTTCCTGACTGTATGAAATTATCTCACTAAAGTCATCCTCGGGACCTGTATACCAAATATTAAAGCTGTCTTAATTCAGACCAGCGGTTTTGAAAAAACAAGTGACAAAACAGACGCCAGAGCTCCGCTGTGTTAGGTAGAGAATAACTTTCTGTGACGTGTTGATGACGAAGGTGGATATCTTTGATAGCTCATTTCAGGATGGCCTGACCAAAAATTGCAAACTTGTACATTCTTTATAATTTGAATATGTCATATTTGATCATCCCTATGAACCTGTATACCAAATATCAAAGCTGTCAGACAAGCGATTTTGATGAAATAAATTTTTGACAAAAAATGACAAAAAAATTCCTTAAAAATACATTTGCATATTCATCACAATTTGCACAAATCTAAGTTGGTTATCCCTAGCAACCTGTATACCAAATATCAAAGCTGTCTGATCAGCCGTTATGAAGAAGATATTTTCAACAATATCAAAAAATAAAAAAGGCAGTTTCTCAAATCTGTAAATAAGTACTGCGGTTCTCAAGATATTTGAGTGGACGGACACTCACAATACATACATGTCGGTATATCCATGTACATACATACAGACTGACGACGGACACCAACAGATACCCATCCCAATAGCTTCTATAGACTATAGTCTATAGTAGCTAAAAATTGACAGCCCATAGGGAGGCACAATTAGACCCTCACGCAATTTCCATAACCATACTTTGGTATGCCCTATATTTAAACGGGTCTACAGATAGGCCACATATCATGCAGTCAGACTACTTTTGTGTGGGTTTAATATGAAAAAGTCTAAAAATCATAGCATATACACTCACTGGTAATAAAATTACAGGCAATATGACCTATGGTCTTGGTTTGCGGCAAATTAGCTGCAAATTAGTTGTTTGCTACTAATTTGCAGCAAATTACTAGTTTGTGGCAAATTTGCAGCAAACTGATTTAAGGGTTTGCGGGAGGGTCACAGCTAGCTGCAAACTTCTGCAACTCCTTCCTGCAAGCTATACCTGCAGTTACTATGCTCGCTGCATATATTTGCGGCAAACTTGCTGCAAATTGCAGAAGAAATATATAAGGTTATTCCCAAAATACTGGGATTTGTATCCAGTACATCGTGCAGCAGAGGTATTGTCCGAGACGCGTAGGACAATACCGTAGCGTACGTACGATGTACGCGAGGACATAAATCCCAGTATTTTGGGAATAACCTAAGTTATTATACACCTTTTTAGTCCAACTTTACAAGAAAAAAGTCAAAATTAAGGTGTCTTTTGGATGCTCGTCGTGCACTGCACTGAGCGACCACAAGCAGAATGAGAATGCTTTGAGTGCGTCCGCTGAGTGTACAGAACGAAATTTCAACCCATGCTGCTCAGTGCACATGGTAGAAATTGTACGTCACCAGCATAAAATCACTCGAATTCACAGGTTTTGGACTGACCACGATTTGATTTGGAAGTACTGAATGCTAAGAAGTATACCATATATTTTTGTTAAAAATGTAAATGTTCTCTTCTTTTTCTCCATGTTGATGTGAAGGTGTTTTGAGGTCAAAGGTCAAATTGCTTCCAATAACACCTAAATTATTGTACTCCTCATCAAAGTTATTGGACTCTGAGTCTTCTGATACTATTTCTTTACGGCCCTGTATACGGCTTTTGTGGCCCGAGGTCGTACGGCGGAAGGGCCCAAGCGTGCGAGGGCCCGTACGCGCCGTACGACCAAGGGCCGCAAAAGCCGTATCAGGGCCGTAAAGGTTTTATCATATACCTTATGGAATGATAAATATGTAGTTTACATAATATTCAACATTGTTTAGGAGATAAAAATGCGTGCAATATCAAAAATTCATCGCCATTTGTGTCAGTTTTTCATAAATACGATGGCCGCTTCCCGTCGCGGATTGACATACATAATGACGTCATTTGTTTACCTGCAGAATTCTAGAACGCGCAAAGCAATATGCGTACTATTACGTGACCAACAGAGATCAAGGCTGAAATCGAGGTGTAAGAAGGACAAAAGCGTGATGTCAGTTTCTTGTAATTTATACTGAACAGGCACGCACTTAGTATACACAGGATTTCACTAGAATTTAGAAATAAAAGCCGATGTTACCGGCGCGGCTCCACTGTCGCCACGCGCAACTACGATCTGAGCGAGCAGACGTTTTCCAAATCTCGCGCTGGCTTTGTGTACGAATGGAACGTTTGCGGATAGCAACGCGCATAGTAACCAGAATCGAGATTGTTCATATTTGGGCACCGGGCCGGGGCATGATACGTAAAAAAAATGCACGGATCTGAGGGCGCTTTCTCCCATAGCTTTACACAGGCACGTGAATGTGGTACAATGTATATGATAACTAAACTTACAGTACGACGAAACTCCATACATGTAAGTTACAGACGCAGGTGTATAATAATATAAGGTTATTCACAAAATACCGGGATTTATGTCCGAGTACATCGTGCAGCGGAGGTATTGTCCTCGACGCTACGCGTCTCGGACAATACCGTAGCGTACGATGTACGAGGACATAAATCCCGGTATTTTGTGAATAACCTTATTATTATACACCTTTTTAGTCCAACTTTACTTGAAAAAAGTCTAAATTTAGGCGTTTTTGGATGCTTCTGCACTGAGCGATCGCGAGCAGACTTGGAACGCGTTCAGCGCGTCCGCTAAGCGCACAGAATGAAATTTCAACCCACAGGCGCTCCTTAGCTGGGTAGTCTGCCAAGTAGATCGATTTTCGGATCGATCTATTGATCCCGTAGTCGATATGCCCGCCACTGCAACCTAAATACTCACAAGGTGTGCAACACAATCACTCAAAAAACACACCACCCGATTTGTCAACTGGCCGTGCGCTCGCACAAAACATTCAGAACTACACTCCCATATACCTAGTTGGATCACAAATTTAACCATCTCCTCGAAAATCACGCCGATGAACGTGTTACTCGCATCATCTTGAAGAAATCGGCCGAGTTTTGAGACAAGCGCGGGTGATATACGGCCTGCAGAACGATTCTACCATATGACGTCATTTTTTCCACTGCTGATTGGTTCAACTATACTTAACCAGTGACGTCTTGCCATGACCTTTGTTTTGGCCGTTGATTAGCCAATCAGTAGTGGAATAAATTACATCATATGGTAGAATCGTCTGCAGGCCACATTCCACTGCCGTTGGTCTCAAACACGGCCGATTTCTTCAAGATGATGCGAGTAACACGTTCATTGGCGTGATTTTCGAGGAGATGGTTAAATTTGTGATCCAACTAGGTATATGGGAGTGTAGTTCTGAATGTTTTGTGCGAGCGCACGGCCAGTTGACAAATCGGGTGGTGTGTTTTTTGAGTGATTGTGTTGCACACCTTGTGAGTATTTAGGTTGCAGTGGCGGGCATATCGACTACGGGATCAATAGATCGATCCGAAATCGATCTACTTAGTAGACTACCCAGCTAAGGAGCGCCTGTGTTTCAACCAGCGCTGCGCAGTGCGCGTGGTAGAAATTTTACGTCAGCACCATAATTTCACTCAAATTCACCGTTTTGGACTGACCATGATTTGCTTTGTGAAGTACTGAATGTTAAGAAGTATTAATTGTTGTAAAAATGTAAAATATTCTCTTCTTTTTCCTCGCGTTGACGTAAAGTTGTTTTGAGGTCAAAGGTCAAATAGCGTCCAATAACACCTAAAGTTATTGTACTCTGCGTCAAAGTTATTGGACTCCGCGTCCTCTGATACCGAAACTTACTGTACGACGAAACTCCATATGTTACAGACGTAGGTGTATAATAATATTTGGTATGAAGGGAAGTCATTCAAACAGATGCATATACGTTGACAAAACAATTTCCAAGAGCGGTGACATTCACATCAATATTTCACCAGTGTCTTGAATTTTACTAGAGCAGTGACATACGCATCACCAGTGTTACTGTCGTCAATAAAATAATAAACACTGGCACCCAATGGTTACTCAACTGTGTAATTATACTATGATAGTTCTCCCATATTTGCTGCCAACTGTTCATTGCTCAAACAAATCTGAGTTACTGAACATGTCTAAACATGATAACTGATGAATTTAGTGAGTAGGGAAATGAACAGACAATAGAGGGGTACTGTTATTCTGTATTCTTTTAGGGTAGTGTGCACCACAGGGACATATATTTGGACTCTCAAACTTTTAGAATTATTTTCTGATTCACATGTAGGGGTTCGTTTAGCCCTTAATTGGTGTAAGAAAATTTTTCACTGTCATAGTTTTTTGAAAAATGAAAAATTTATTTTTCCCCATGGAGTTAATAAAAGGATGGGAGCCATTTTTAATTTTGAATATCGGTAAATTGTGGGTAATTTGTTTTTTTAGTTACCAAAACTTGCATGGTGCTGCCCAAATGTTATTCTTGATTTTGAAAGAAAATGGTTAAAATATTCCCAGGGGAGAGTCTGAGCAAAAGTTTAAGACTCTCACTTTTGAGGTGCATACTACCTCAAGGAGGGATATAACAATATGGTTTGGCTTATGATTTACATACTCTATGTGTGTAGTAAACTATGTGTGCAACGGATGTGACAGAATTCACTCACAGTTGAGTGTCTGCAACTTTGGCCAGTTACAGACACTTGCAAGAGTGGCATTCTCAGTTCTCCATGGACTGAACGCCTTCCACCATGTTTCATTGTGTATGATAATGTCCATGCAGACACAGTATACTGTGATACTTTTATTTGCCAAAATAATGGAAGAATCTAGAAACTACACCACAAAGAATTCTGTGGGCAGGATGGTGCCTCACTTTGAGTGTCAGGACATTCACATACTGAGTTATAAACAATGTCTTTTGTCTTCCAGTACAGCTGCTTGATGGTGACAGTGCAGTGTATCCAGTCAGTGCAAATACCAGGCAATGCATCTGATCCAGTCATCTACAGACATTATATCTAATTTGTCATCATTACCAGTTTGGGAGAAAATCATTCAAGAACTCCGTTATTTGAAATAACGAACCCCAAAACCAGTTTTAACAATCAAAATGGCATTACTGGATCCTCTAAGGTCTGGCAAATCTACATGTAAGTTGCATTACAATGAGTTTGATGTACACCACTGAATAGAGTATTTAAGAGCACAGCATGTTTGATAAAGATTAAGGGATAAAAACCCTGAATAATTTGAACTGTAAAAATTCAATTTTACTGTACAGCCAGAGTCAAAGCATAATATTCCCATAATTGTCTTTATGAGCCAAAAGAACAAGCTTGGATAAAAATTTGTTTAATTTTTAATAATGAATCTGTAGTTTACTGAATGGGTGAATTAGATTGGTTTGAATTTGCAGTCCTTTCTGGTTAAAATAACACGATATGAAATGCGTTTTTAATGTAGTTTCCAGGAAATGAATCCCACAATATGACTGAAAACATGAGTATGATTATTGGTTAAGGAATATGACAACCTGCAATGCTGAAGTACGCCCTTCAAAGATGGTGTTTTATGACATTTTATTGGTAGTTTTCATAAGAAAATCTGTTCAAAGTGTAAATTATTAATAACCCTTTATTTTCATGATTTTCACATAATGTAATATTTTTGTATTTTCAGCAGCAAATTGCTTCCTCCCCCAGACTTTGGTAAGCTGAGTTTATCCAATGCTTGATATGCAATCCAAAACAAAGCTGTTGAGAAAGATTGAAGGGAGTTGACAAGAAAACAGACAGACTGAGTTTGATCACAAAGAGAAGGTCATGCAGTCATAACACCCTATACCTTCACTTTCCACTGATCAGCTTCAGAATTTTGATCCAAAGTTTTCATGTTGCAGACTTCAACACAAAAAACACGATTGGAACTAATTTTGAAGAATTGGATCTTCATACTTTTGAAATTTCTCAAAGTGTCAGGTGGTCTAAAGCTGACAGTTGCAATTGTATTACAAATTATTCATAAAAACAAGTGTATAACTTAAAAAGCAAGGCAGATGAGCTTACATTTGCAGATTAAACCATCATTACTTCACCATTCAATTACCCCAAATTAGTTCCAATCATGTCTGAGAATGACATTGACTTTTGGAGGCCCTTCTTTCATAAACTTCAATTTTTTGATTTTAACCCATTTGCAATTGTAGTTAGCTCTGGAGCTATAGGACAGTCCTATTATTTTCTGTAGCAAAGTCAGACCTCTCATAAGCATGAAATGGGGAGTCGATGAACAGATTGTGTACACTTCTTGAAAAATGCAACCTTGAAATCCAGTTTACGTTGGATTTTACCAGTGGATACAGTTTTCACAATTTGCATATTTCCAATTAATTTATGGCTTTTGTTCAGAACCAAATCAATTGATTTTTTTATCTGATGACAGTTTAGAGAGTCAGACTGTATGGCATTATACACACAACAAAATTTCTGAAAGTGAGAGTTTCGTATCTTTTCTACACTTTTCCTTGAAACATGTACAGAAGTCTGCCCTTCATGCAGTGCCCAGATTCAAGAAATTCTTGTTGTGGCATAGCAGGAGATTCCAGAGTCAAAAAGTGATACGAGGAACATCATTCGATTGTAACTGGATTCCAGTGAATGGAGATACATCAACCAACTGATGGGCCTTGCAGAAAGCATTCACAAAGTAGAGGAAAAAAATTTGATAAATACAGACTAATTACAGAGAATATCAAAAGGTGAGTATTATTGAACAGCTATTTCTGATCTCTTTCTTAACTCTCAATTTTTTTCATTGAAATAGTATTCAAGGTTCAAAATTTGTTTTTTATTGGTAGCGAAAGTGGGCTACCGTTTTCTAAATTTGGTAGGTCTCAGAGGTAAAGACTGGTAGCCCATAGCCATGTTTACATGTTTTTATTTTCCATCATTGCAATTCCACCCTTAAAATATTCATGGATATTTTCACAACATGCTCCTTTGCTCAAGGTTTCATTTTCTATTGAAATTAACGCTAATTTTTACACAGCATACACTCTCTTCCAATAACAGGAAGAGAGTGTATGCTGGGAAAGAGTTCAGTCCAGGACTGTGATTGGGTCAAATAATGGTAGTCTCCTTGTTATGTTTCATATGACATTTTAAGCTTTTGAAACAATAGCAACATCACAATAGTTATGTTCTTTGAATTTTATTGGTCAACAACAACACGTCTAAATGAATGTAAAAAAATACAACAACCAGATCTCTGGGTTCCAGGTTACATGACATTTTTTTTTCAAGTTTATTTTTTATTTCAACATTCCATTCAAGCAGAAATTTCACCAAAATGTCATTTCTGTGTCAATTATTAGGGATTGTTTGCGCTATTTATTTTGAAACTAGGATAAAAATGTTGAGTCAATTAAACTCTGAAATTGTCACTGAGTTTTGCTTCTTTGGTTACCTATCAGTATCAATGTCTCCAAAGCCTACATGTACCAGTTTATGAAAGTTTGTGAGAATATTATGGCAAGCCAAGTGTTGCAAAATTCGTGAAAACTATTCTTATGTTCATGAAATCCACATTATGTTCATAAACGTGTTCATAAAAACTATTTTGTGTTCATAAAAACCATTGTTGTGTTCATAAAAACTATTTTTGTGTTCATAAAAACAATTTTTATGTTCATGAAAACCATTTTTGTGTTCATGAAAGCTATTTTTGTGTTCATGAATTTTATGTTTATGTTCATAAAAACCATTTTTATGTTCATAAAAACTATTTTTGTGTTCATAAAAACCATTTTTGTGTTCATAAAAACCATTTTTATGTTCATGAAAACCATTCTTGTGTTCATTAAAACCTTGTAGTAGTAGTATGCCTGGAATAGTGGCACGTGCCGAGGGATTACAGGGAAAGACGTCGACTCAACTTTGCCACAAGGAAAGCAAGTGTACACTACCCTGGCTAGAAGACAAATGATCGTCCATTACTGTTATCTCGCCTCGCGTAAACATAATCTCCGCGGTCTCTTGGTGATACAAGACTACCACAGCAAAATGGGACGAACACACCTGGCATCTGCATGGGCAATCAGCGACCTGTGCTCGCAGATATATAAAACTATACACCGTGCAAATCGTTTGAAATCACGTGACGGAGAAACCAGTCCGTAACACGCGGTTTCTCCTCGGAATAAAGGTCGCGTTAGATCTGATGACACACAAACGCACTGTCAGTTGCGGATTTCAGTCCCTGTCAAAATGACACCAGAAATAGCAAAGTGCAACAAAGGAGTTTTTGTTTAATAAGGATAAGGCACTAGATGATAAATTCCATGGGCAGCTTGAGCTTGCCGTATGTTGTGGGTTCGAATCCGATTGAAAACTAGCCGTATTTTCTACCCTGGGTTGGTAACACTGCTGGTGGACAGAATTGTCCCCGAGGTTATCGTTCGCCCAGTTAAAGCGATGAAATTTGTTTCTTCGCTTTGATAAAGTGTGTATGTGCGATGTATGATAGTGAGCATGCGTGCGTGAGTGCTTCACGAACTCTACAACGTGTTGAGCGGTCTCAGTCAGAAAAATGTAACAACTTAGCCGGCTATTGAACCACTCTTTTTTGGGAGTGGAGATTTAGCCGAGTGGTTCTGTCTGTGGCCTCTCAGCTAGGCGGCTGCCGTATGTTGTGGGTTCGAATCCGATTGAAAACTATCCGTATTTTCTACCCTGGGTTGGTAACACTGCTGGTGGACAGAATTGTCCCCGAGGTTATCGTTCGCCCAGTTTAAGCGATGAAATTCGTTTCTTCGCTTCGATAAAGTGTGTATGTGCGATGTATGATAGTGAGCATGCGTGCGTGAGTGCTTCACGAACTCTACAACGTGTGTCGAGCGGTCTCAGTCAGAAAAATGTAACTTAGCCGGCTATTGAACCACTCTTTTGTGGGAGTGGAGATTAAGCCGAGTGGTTCTGTCTGTGGCCTCTCAGCTAGGCGACTGATGCCGTATGTTGTGGGTTTGAATCCGATTGAAAACTATCCGTATTATTACACTTCCCTTGTATTTCATCCAGGAAACTAAACCGTAAGGTTCCTACCTGATTTAATGTAATCTCTAAATTGAATTGAATTCACTATAGGAAAAAGTGCGTGACTAGAGCGAGAAACTGACGCTTTCTCGCAATCGGTGAGAATCTGTTCTTATTCTCACCGCTGTCGGTGAGAAAATTTTAATCTCCACTGGAGATTGGTGAGAAATGCACTCCTTGGCGAGAATCAAGTGTGAGAACAAATTCTCACCGGTGAGAATGGAAATTCTCACTAAGTACAGCGAGAATTGAAATTCACTGGCGAGAATCATCAAGACTCGCCGTTCATTGGCGAGAATCATAAAGACTCCGAAAGGCGAGTCTTGATGATTCTCACCAGTGAATTTCAATTCTCGCTGTACTTAGTGAGAATTTCCATTCTCACCGGTGAGAATTTGTTCTCACACTTGATTCTCGCCAAGGAATGCATTTCTCACCAATCTCCAGTGGAGATTAAAATTATCACCGACAGCGGTGACAATAAGAACAGATTCTCACCGATTGCGAGAAAGCGTCAGTTTCTCGCTCTAGTCACGCACTTTTTCCCTATAGTGATTGGCTTAAGTGGATTGGGACTCGTGAAAGGGAATTGTGCACACTGAAGTAATTTACACTGTCTGGCCCTCAATTTCACCAGACATGCCCAGAAACAGGCGATAGGCTTAGCAAGTTTGTCTCTCATCACGATGATCAATGGCTGTCTTACCATGGCGGATGCACACTTCAAGAGAGTTTTTGTACAGTGTATGCCAAGGACGCGATTTCCGCCTTAGAGAAAATGGTTCATCATCGCGTAGTTTTAGGATTTGGGATATGCCGCGCTGACGGTGTGGTGGGCTGGGTGTTCGGAGGGTGAAGGGAAAAAACACTGCAGCCACAAATCAGTCTGTCATAATATGACCACCTCTGAGCCAGAGCCCCACCTAGCGCTGAAAAGTGCATGCATATAAACATGTTTTTTAGAATGCAAACATGATTTTACGAAAAAATATGGTTCATACACGTAAAAATGAAATCTATGAACACAAATTGTTTTTCATAATCAAAAACAAAATCTATGAACAAATGAATGTTTTCAATGAACATAAACATCAAATTCATGAAAATCATTTGTTTTCAGGAACACAAACATGAGATTCATGAACATAAAAACAAATTATGAACACAAAAATATGGTTCATAGACACAAAAATGGGTTTCTTGAACATAAACATGATTTCAAGAACACAAAAATGGTTTTATGAACACAAAATGTTTTTTATGAACATAAAAATGAAATTTATGAACATAAAACATGAAATTTATGAACATAAACATAAACATAAAATTCATCAAAACAAATATAGTTTTCATGAACATAAACATGGAATTCATAAACATAAACATGGTTTTCATGAACACCAAAATGTTTTTTATGAACACAAAAATAGTTTTCATGAACATAAAAATGGTTTTGATGAACATAAACCTAAAATTCATGAACACAAAAAATGTGTTTCATGAACACAAAAATGTTTTTTTATGAACACAAAAATGGTTTTCATGAATGGTTTTTATGAACACAAAAATGTTTTTCATGAAGATAAAGAAAATTCACAAATTTTGCAACATTTGGCTTGCCATAGAATATTAATCTTTTTTTGTCCTTTACAATTTATTTGGATGCAAGTCGATTTTTAAAGCGATTGAAAGTTTAAGTGTGGTTTTCAGGAATTGTGCATAAATAAGCACGAATTAAGCATTCATGGAAAATAACATGGGGTTGCTTCCTCCCCTATTTTAACCACCATTTTGAGTTACCGAACAAGGGGTTTATACTCGGACAAGTATGGTAGATACACGGTCTATATAGATATGTGAGTTGTACTTACACATACATCGAACCTCATGTGTTTTTTTACTTTTGAACACTTTTAGTCCCTCTGACAGGAATTTGTTTAAGTTCTCCAAAGATGGGAAAATTTAATTTTGTGTCAATTTTGCAAAAAGCTGATCAAACACAGGAAACCTGTTCTTACAAAAAGGTAGTCAAACATAGGTAACCTATTTACAACGAAAACTGGCCAATCGCATTGTATGGCTATCCTGGTTTGTACAGAGTTCAAAGTAACATGAAATTTTAAAATTGTATTGTTTGTAAAACAGCGGGTGATTATGGCTTTGCTATAATCATTGTTAACGTCTGGAGGGACACGGGAAGAAGGGTTTAGACCTTGCTAAGTATGGGTCACCATGCACCACTACTTCTACTGCTTGCTGATGCACTGGAGACGTAACCTTATCTACCAACCGCCTTCAAATTTACCGTTATCTAAACAACTTGCGTCACCCTTGCCACGTCATTATCCATGCACATATCAGTATGATCAAAGCCACAGATCGTCCATTTCAACTTCTGCCACGCTCAAGTTCACACCACAAAATTCACCATGCCAAAACCGAAGAAAAGCAGGGGCCGCGCACAGGCGGCCACCCGTACATCGGCGAGGGCGAAGAGACGCCCAGCGCACCTCGGCAAATACCTAGTACCCCAGTCAGTACCGACGGAAACCACACCAACCAACCCTGCCAGCGGCGTGCCGACAACCGCCACAGCGGCAGCCGATCCAGGTATGTCAGACCACGTCGCCAACTAATAGAAACCGGCATTGCAAGCGCCATTGATTCAATCCGACGGGAACTACGGCAGCCAACTACCAACACTACAGCACAGGCGCCTATCCCGACGCCCAACCTGCAAGTCCAGCCAACTGATACAGTCGTTGGTGCTCTATCACCTGCTTCACTCATCGCCGCCGGGCCGACGACGCTCCGCCGCTCCGTCCAGCTCGGTGCTTACTCAAGCCCACCCCAAGTAATCATCTCGCTAATCGTAATGGATATCAATTACTCGCCATTACAGCTGCCCCACCCGACTCGACCACCAGTGGTGGCGCTGCGCACATCACCCTACCGATGGCGGCGCACCTCATAACAACAACCTGGACAATATGGCTGCGCCCTACGCTCAACCCGCCCAGCCAGCCGGTCACAATGCACCGCCATGGCGCCCACCACCTAGCGCCGGGCCAACGGGCAAATCCTCTGAAGCAATACCCCCAGCCGACATGCTACTGCTATACGTCGATCAATCAACACTCAACGCCTTGGCTAACCTCGGTAAGTTCATCGAATCTGGTGACTTACACCCGGATGCCCTAGCTCCCAACTCAACCCAGGCTACCAAGACACAAGTAGCTTTCGATCCAGACAACCGTGGCGTAGCCACATTCACAACCGAGGTGAAGCGGAAAACTATCGACGACTTTGACACCAGGTTACAGTGCTTCCTCGTCTCTTTCTTATATCGAACATTCTACTACCTACATTTGGCGATCCCCATGACCACCTACCTTCGTTTCATCGCCTCCAAAGCTGCCGCCTACAAGCCGGAGGCCTGGCTCACGTACGACAATTCTTCCGCCTGTACGCTGCTCGTTACCCAGACAGGGCCAACTGGAGCAAGCCAAACCCAGACCTCAATTTCCAGCACTTCCTCAACCAGCCACACCCCCTGCGCCCTTCCTGCTTCGCCTGTGGCCAACATGGTCATGTGAAGACCGACTGCCCAAACCTACGCAGCAGCGATACCAACCCATACTACTGGGAGAGCTCAGCAAACAAGAAACAGCACGACGAACCTCAGGTATGTCGATCTCTCAACCGAGGCTCATGCAAGACCCAGCTGCCCTGCACGACCACCAGCATAAACAATTCACAGCCAGCCTCATCCACGACCTCACCCATGGTGCCAACATCAGCTCCAGTGAAAACCAAACACCGCGCTATACCCGCAATGCCAGTCAGCAACGATCAACCCGGATACCGTCTCCACCGCAATAACAAACGAACTGCACCTGGGCCACACAATTGGCCCATTCGCCGTGCCACCTCTGCCATGGGATGGCAAGAGAATGGAAAGAGATGTACCCATATTAGTCGCCTGTTCAATTTGGGGACACGGCTTCCGCGGTGGTGCCGCCACAACCACCGCCGAAGCCGGTTCATCTGGCTGGCTCATAAAGACACTGGGCAGATGGAGGAGTGACGCGTACCAGATCTACATCACGACACCATAGGAGACCCTCGACGTAGTACCGAAGGTACTCGCAACTTGCCAACAATTTGACGTAGGACTCTGTTCTCGGTGGACAATACCAACGATGTAATGGCGCTACATGAACTATAGAGACATGAAACGTTAGGAACAATGAACATATACTATGAGAAATCTCCCAATGACGCATGGTCACCACGGGGGGGGGGGGGGCTGCTTTACTGCCGCACCGCAGTCATGCATGCCCGCGGTTTGGCCATAATTTGGGGGGTACTGTCATGGGTCTGCTGCGGGCGACTGGTAGCACGTTGCCCGATGCACGGTACCAATAACCCGGTACCGCCATCCAGGCCGCTATGACGCCTCGTTGCCCCCGCCATGGCAGTACATGCATAACCCCGGATTTCGGCCAAACACTTGTCTCCGTGTCGTTCCTTTGCGTTAAGACAGGGTTTAATTTCTTAAAACAGTTTCTTTCCATTCAAACAGAGAACAAACACTATATAGTGTAAAGAGGAAGTGATTTGCTGACTTAAGTTGTTTACAAAGTGGAAACAAGTATCATCTGTAAATACTGTATAGACTAATGAGATTTAGTATTGGGTACAGGACTGCAATATCTCTCTGAGCTTCTACATCGATACATTCCAAACAGACAACTCGCTCTTTCCCAGATTCTCGACTTCTCAGTATTCCAAGAGCTTCCACAAAGACTTTCGGTGAGAGATCTTTCTCTTACATTGGCCCTGTGTTATGGAACAAACTCTTCCCTCTGACCTTCGCCACTCCAACTTTGCCCTTTGTTTCCGCTGTTCCCTCGAGACTTTAATTCTCTTTATACAGTAGGTTAACCTTTTTCGTTCATCCAGTCTCCAGTCCCAGTGATTCAACATTCCTCTGATACAGTGTACTTTGTCATTTTTGCGCCTAGAGCTCTGTTCTCAGAAATTAGGTGCATTACCAATGTACTTTATTAGTCCCCGTGCGTAGCACAGGGACTAGTAGATTAGGTCCCGTCCGTCTGTCCATCCGTGCATCCGTCACCTATGATATCAAGGCATGCCACTTTTTTCACAAAATAATCCAATTTGACCACCAGAGATTCACTTTTTTTGGCTATTCAGAGCTATATCCCTTGAATCTGAATAAAAAAATTACCCTTGACATCTGGTATTCAGACTCGTATTTTCTGAATTCATTGGCACTGCTTCCCCTAGTATATATAGATCATTTCATTCAGTTGTTTAATGGGAGATATAAAGTGGGACATATGGCGAAGATAATAGATTAACAATGTGTCGGAATGTCATCATGGAGATACCAAAAGATCAACGTGTGATGAGTGAGTGTAACTACATGGCCTGAAAACCATGTGCATCTGATGTCGACCTTTAGTTTTCAGATGTAGTTCATCCGTTAACCTTGGTAAAATCATGTTTACGTTTAGGTTTCCTGACATCGTGGTTCAAAATGTGTACACGGTAACAAACTCGCTTTGGTAAAATCATTTTTTATGTTTAGGTTTCCTGGCATCTTTGTTCAAAATGCGTACACACGGTAACAAACTAGCCCTACGAGCATGGCAAGAGTGTCTGGCTTTGTCTACGCCATACAAACACCTAGGCCAAAAGTAGAGATTTGCGGTCCCAATCGGGACCACAACGATAACGTGACGTGTACAAATCAGCAAAGCGGTTACTGAAACCTGGGTCAGATTATCCGTATACTATGAGCACGAGGGATGTTCGAAAAGGGGTTACGATCACAACAACGTCTTCATTTACTTAAAAACAACAAAAAACTGCCTCTAAACGGCAGATGGATCAATGCGTGCAGCCATTTTGATTCTCACTGTGCCAGATCAAAACAAATGAACATCAACTGTCTAAACCTTGCTTTCGCGTGGTAGTATACTTTATTAACAATGTCATCCCTTGGAAATGCTGAATTGGTGACAATGTTTCAAAAAAGATAACTTCACAATGTTTACATAGATTCTTCGCAGTGAAAAGTTGTAAAGGCATTAATTAGCCTGTACTATCAGGTCAAATTTTAAAGGTCCAATATAAATATGCATGGCTTCATTGTATAATATGGTAACATCACATTTTTTATTGGAAAAAATTAACTTTATTCAAGCAGTTTCTGTGTCCCTGACAGCTGGTTTACAATTACGATGAGCTACATAAACTAAGTGGGTTCATAAACTGTGCAGATTTTAATTAGATTATTTGTAATGTCTGGTAATATAAGGTTCAACAGGTTTGATGAAAAGTTTATTAATTTGTGTACTCTCATTGTACGAGTTTACCGATCGGTCTGAATAAGGAAATGCAGACAATGCCGGACTATCCATATACATGTAGGGATTGTTAATTCAGTTTGAATTCTGGCGTGGCAAAAGTTTCCTGTTTTTAGGCCTACGTCACTGATGTGTATATATGCATTCATTGACATAAGATGTCGTATTGGATGTACACAGCAATATTTATATTTCTTATAAACAACAAATGTTAGTAACACAGTACCTTTATATATCATATAAGTTTGGCTTTTCTCACAGTAGAAATTTTTGAATGATTTCCTGAACAATTTCTGGCGCTGCAAAAGTTTGCAGTTTTTTGGCTGACATCACTGACATTGTATATAATAGTGTAAGTACCGTTTGAAATATCTTTACAATTGAGTGACCTGGAGTCAATTTCATGATATGTGCAAGACTAATTGTGAAAGGTATGTCAAGGCAGTTGCAATTACATACTGTAGCAGATTTTTCTCTTTTCAGTGTACTGTGCTAGTATATGTGATTGCATTAATGTTTCTTTTCTTGTTTTTCTTTTTTTGTTTTAGCCCTTTCTGTATGTCTATGGAAAGTAAACCAAGACACTGAACAATCAACTGGATCAGTAACTTCCCAATATATGGTTGGATATGCCAACACTTTGTTATGAAGATGCCATGCACTAAGGGACATATCCTGTGAAAGAACTGTAGATGAACTTCTGATTTCTTTTGTTTTGTGTCATTTGTTAGCATTTCCATCTGCAATAAATGTAAGGTAGGAATTCAATGAAAAACCTGGTAAGATTTTCTTTTGTTTGTGAATGTATGTGAGTGTTTGTACCTGTGGCTACATTCTGAAAACTTACATGAGCACAAGAATGAGTAGCTAGAGTGTGAGTGGTTGTGGCAAAGTGTGAAGGGTAGGGGTATGCTACTGGGCGTGGGATACCCATAGGGTCAGCTTCGATAGCGGTTTGTAAACCGTAATGTAGTAATAATAATAATAATAATAATAATGATAATAATTTATTCTTCTAAAGCGTATAACATAGAAATACACCATCTCTATACGCTGTACATTTAAAATCTGAATAAATAGTTACATAACACAATAAAATACATACAATGCATTGGTTCACTAGTCTAAAAAATATACACAAAGGTAAAACAATTTAAAATTTAAAAAACATTTTGTCAATAAAAAGTCTAAAAAGCTGTTTTAAAAAGGTAAGTTTTGACCTGCGATTTAAAATTATTAAAAATGTTGGTTGATCGAATGGCCTCTGGTAGCTTATTCCACAGCTTAGGAGCACACACTGAGAATTAAAGCTCTATCGCACCATAACTCTTATTCGTCTTAATTTCGGCTGAACTACTGATACACTGGAATTGCTCCTCATGTTTTCACGTATCGGCATCCTGACAGTTATCAGTTCAGTGAGGTAGCGCGGCGCCGTATTACAATGGATAATTTTAAATGTGAGACAAAGAATTTTGAATTGAATTCGCTGCTCCACTGGCAGGACAGGAGTCATGTGACACCTATCCCTCACCCTAATCCTGGCTACCAGCCGAGCAGCAGAATTCTATATGAGCTGTAATTTATTTATTTCATAATCAGGCAGACCGAAAAGTAAGCTGAACCAATTTTTCTGCAGAATGCTGGTCCAAAAACTTACGGATTTTTCCTATTCTCCATTTTTCCTATTCTCCATAGGGCGTGTGATGCAGCACAACACACACTAGCCACTTGATATATACTGTTTGTGGCAAGTATACCGCAAAAAAATTCTGCAAAGCCTAAACTTTTGTGGCAAACATACCAGGACATGCATGAGTGTCGTGGTAAGCATGACCACAATATGTGCGCCGCAAAATCCATCAACATGTGAAAATCTCAAGATATCAAGATATGCGTAAGTTTACCACAACTTGTTGTGGTAAACTTACCAGGCAATTATGAAGACTTTACCTGAACTGTTCGCCGCAAGGCTTTAATTTTCGTTAGGGCAACTACTGTAACAAATGAACTATTATATGGTGAGATATCCCACCGAAAGAAAGCTAAACACTCTTCCGGTGTAATTTCAGTCACTGTCTCGAAGTACAGTGTTTGGCATATTCTAAGTTTTCGCTTGCAAGTTGTTGATAGAATGGTTGTGTAAACACAGTCTTTAAACATCTAATCGCAAATAGCAGTATTAAAATCTGGCAAATATGTAGCAGTAATTTTTAATACTTTTGTAATTTGTAATACAATAAATTGTAAAAAAAATTTGCGGTAATTTGTAATGCTGCAGTAAATTGTAATAACTTTGTAGTAATTTGTAAAATTGAACTAGCTTAATTTGTAATAAAATTTTGAGTAATTTGAAATAAAGCATTTTTGATGAATCAATCTCTATTATAATTTGAATGGTGGTACTAGTCAGTGAGCAGATGCTGATTATACATATCCTTTTATTTCGTGCAAACATGTTTTCTTTCAATCATGTTTTAGCACAGTTTTAACATGTAAAGGCATAGATGAATTTTTAGGTAAATACTGCCTTCTATCTATCTATCCACGGTAGGGGCACCCTGCCATCCTTCCCTGAGAACAAAACTTGGGCTATAGCTATAGCACACTACGTACATAGTGTGCGTACGTGCATCCATACATACCTGCATACATACATACATACATACATATGCAAGTACGTACATACATATCAGGGCTCGAAATTAACTTTTTCCCATGGTAGTCCACTTGGGCTACCATTTTCTGAAGTTGGTAGTCCAGTGACTGGTAGTCCATTGCATATTTTAGTTTAGGGATATTGTTTTTCATTAACCAGACAAGAACAAGCAATTTTTCAAAATTCTGCGCATGAAGTGAATTTTCTAGTCATTTGATGTGAATACTTCCACACATAGTACCAAAAGGACACAGGTATGAGCCCCCCCCCCCCAAAAAAAAAAATGTTTCTGGTCCTTGACATTCAGGCGAAGGTTCTGAAATGACACACGCGGTGACCAGAAACGATCTTTTTTTAGCCTAATGGGCAAAACAGTGATACTAAAAAGTTTGGTGATCTATTGGCAACTTGTTTCATCCTCAGAGTTGTATGAAATTTTGATAGTCGTCATTACAACGACTACAACCTTCTCAGCACGTCGAGAGTAGACATACTGTAGCAGTGCTAAAAATAGACCATGGGCTTAGATGCAATGAAAATGCGTTTTCATTGACAATTGCTTCCATTGCCTGTCATACAAGTACGTCAGTTCAGATATTTGCCATTGCACGCCAAGTACTGACTGAATTTTATGACCCGGTCATTGGTAGTCCGTGTGGGCTACCATTTCATGGATTTTGGTAGCCCCCGGGAAAAGATAGTAGTCTGTGGACGTAGGACTAACTGCTGATTTCGAGCCCTGCATATGTATGTAAGTATGTATGTATGTATGTATGTATGTATGTATGTATGTATGTATACGTGTTATATTGCTAGACTTTTGTTTGGTGTCTGACGTTACTGAAACGTATAGTCTGGTTAGGAAAGATGTTGGGAAGAAAGTCCAAAGACCTAAGTTCTACTGATTTAAATTGAATATACTTTAGAGCTTTAGAATTTATATGAGTTGGTCATTCAGTTTTACAGGTTAGTATTGTTTCTGGAATTCGAATATATAAAAATGCTAAGTTTAGAAAATATGTTCTTGAACCGAAACCCATACTCTTTCTTGCACGGCGACATAGGTGTAATTTGGCAATGTTTTCAGTGGAAAATATCCTATAAATTTACCATTTCCAAAGATATTTCAACAAATTTCGATCAATCATTTTCACTATTAAAGATATGCAAGAGTTATAAGCCTGGAAAGAAGCCAAACTTTTGTCGTTTGTCGCGAAATTTGGTTAGTATCGCCCCAGGTATACAATGTAACCAATGAACTCCTTGATTCATTTGAACAAAACTTTAGTGTGCTATACAGCCCCGCATATAAGTATTCAAAAGTTTATCTCTTGTTCAGTATATTTGAAGAAATAATAAGTTTGGCTAATTGACCAAACCCTTATGATGTAGTCAATCCGAAGCTGGGTTAGGTTCAGGTAGGCTCTTCCCAGTTCTTGATCACGAGATTGTCACTGCTTCAGAATGGTGTCAGTTTAAGTATATTGAAAACCCTTAAACAGTGCATGTTGGTGACTCGGTTCTTAGGGAAGGATAACAGGGCGCCCCTTATGATTACCAGATAGATAGAAAGCCGTCTGTGACCTGAAAATCCACCTATTCCTTTTACATGTTAAAACTTTGCTAAAACATAATTAAAAGAAAACTTGTTTGCTCAAAATAAAAGGATGTGTAATCAGCATCTGCTCACTGACTAGTACCACCATTCAAATTATAGATTGGTTCATCAAAAGAGCTGTATTACAATGTACTCCAAATTTTATTACAAATCACTGCAGTGATTGTAATTACAAATTACTCCAAATTTTATTGCAATTTGCGCTAGTTCAATTATTACAATTTACTCAAAAGTTATTAAATTCTCCAAAGTTTATTACAGTTTACTGCAGTATTACAAATTACAAAAGTATTATAAATTACTGCTCTACAGACGCCGTTATCCATTAGGGGAGAACCATTTGATTTCAGGGGGTATGGAGGATTTTGAGAAAAAGAAAATTGTCACCAGCTGAGATAGAAGGAAAATAAATTAATCCTGTCATGGCCTGAGAAAAAAAATTGTCATTACAGACAGAATTGAAAAAAAAATTGTCACAATGCACCAGAAATTAACAAAATTTGGAAACCTTATTCTCATGTATTCTTTTCCGGCGCACCGCCATAGACCACCACAAGCATTCTTTTTTTTCCCAGCACTTATGATATAAGCATGCACTACATAGGTCTACTTTACACCTCAGTACACTCAATGTTTTCCTTCCCTTTTCTGACCCAAGAAATCATATTTCAGTATTTCTGTTGCAATATATCAATGGCATAGGCACTATCTAAAGGGGACTATTTGACTTCTGTAAATTGTGGAAATTTAAAACACAAGACAGGGGTCAATAAACTAGTGTTAAAACCAATATATTATTCTCTCAATATAAATATGTTAGAAAGATGTACAAGTTAACAATGAAAAATTGAGGAACAACAAACATAATGAAATACAATGTGTGAGCCTTGTTTTCTCTGATCACAAAAGATAACATCTTCCTTGAGAACTTACATCGATGCTTGGCCATTTTAATTATAACATGACACAACACTCCGGATCGCTCACTTTTGAGTCCGTAAATAGTGGTGAACTCTCAATAACTAATCTGGCTTATCCTCTTTGAGGACGAAGATGACTTAATAATCACACAACCAAGCGGAGGGGATACAAAACAAGAGAGCGACTGATGAAGGAACCCCATTTTTGGTTCCTAAACACCGTTAAGACGAATCACTCAATCAACAAACAAGTTTACCTGGGACTGAGATCACATGACCAGGGTCAAAGCACTATCGATTCACCGGTGTCTCGTCATGTATTCGGAGAAATGTGAGGGGGAGGGGGTCACTAAAAAAATTGAAAACTTCAGGGGGGGCATTACTCAAAATGTGGAGAGGGGCGGTTACTTAATTTTTTGGTGCGAAATAAATTGAAACACATCTCAGATTGCACCATTGCACACATCAATTTCTCAAAATTTTCAACGCGAGAGGGGGAGCCCCCCCCTCCTCTCGTGCTCCTCCCCATGGGTCTTCTAACAGTTTTACTGGTAAAAGACAAATTGAAAATACCTCTCGGATTGCATTACACTGCACCATGGCGCAAATCAATTTCTCAAAATCTTCGTAGGATCTAGGACAAAACTGAACTGTTGTGAATTCATCCTTTATCACAGAAACATGTTTTAATTTACCTCAGTTCAATGACCATTTTGACTGTTAAACGTACCATATTCAGGCTTTTCATTAGAAGCTGGCAGCTGGAGAAATGACAATGAATATCTGAACTTCTAAAAGCCAGTAAGATGGCAGTTATTTGTAATGACTGACATGAAGCCATAGTCCCGGTTAAGTCCAGTATTAACACAGTCAAATTGGTGATAATTTTAAGTTCTTCAATTTCCTCTCGCGGCTATTTTGAAATTGCTCTGCTTCAAAACTGAAGTCTTGCATGTTATGTCCTGGTTGGTTGAAATGTTCGCTGACTGGTTTGTAAATGCTGCCACTGTGTATGTCAAATTTATGGTTGTTCATTCGTTCCTAAATGGTTGTCCGGTTTGGCCTACATATACAGCTGTGGGGCATTTCTTACATGTTATGGCATAGATGATATTGGATGAGTCACAGTTGAAGGATCCTTGTATTTTGTAGGTTTTTCCGTTGGGTCCGGTTATGGTTGTAGCTGTGTTGATATTGGGACATAGCTTACATCTTGATTTCTGACAGGGAAAAGTGCACATTGGTTGCTGGTGGTGTACAGTTTGCTGCTAACGATGCGTTGTTTCAAGTTGGGGGGTTGTTTGTAAGCGATGATTGGTCTTCCTGTTATGCATCTTCGTAGAGTGTTGTCTTCATCTATGATGGGTTGAAGGTCGTTAATTATTCTCTGCAGACACTTTAGTTGTGGGTTGTAGGTGACGACCAATGGGACTCTGCTGACATTTGTCTTCGGCCCATATTGCAATAGATCACCACGGTTGATATGGCTGGCACGGGTTATCTGTTTCTCCACAATGCAGGGCTTGTATTTTAGTTGTGTGAATGTTTGATGTAGTTCACCAAGTTGTTTGTCACGGTCTTCCTTTTCTGAACAAATTTTGTTGTATCGCAGGGCCTGGCTGTATACAATTGACCGGAAAGTGTGCTGTGGGTGAAAACTGGATGGTTGAAGATAACTGCGACTGTCTGTTGGTTTCCTGTACAAACTTGTTTCAAAGTGATCATCTTCCAATGCGATAAACTTTCTTGACACCACTGTAAAAATTCGAGATGATCACCTTGAAACAAGTTTGTCGGAATATTCCATGGTGAAGTTAATGGTGTTGTGGAATGAGTTGAAATCTTGGTAGAACTTCTTTAGAGTATCCACCATGGAATATTCCGACAATGCGATAAACTTTCTGGACACCACTGTAAAAATTCGAGATGATAGGTTTGAAGATCAACACGGCTACACCTACTATTGTCAAAATCTTCGTAGGATCTAGGACAAAACTGAACTGTTGTGAATTCATCCTTTATCACAGAAACATATGTTTTAATTTACCTCAGTTCAATGACCATTTTGACTGTTAAACGTACCATATTCAGGCTTTTCATTAGAAGCTAGCAGCTGGAGAAATGACATGTACAAGAAGGTCACAGATTTTCCGTTCCTGTATATTCAGGGCTCTAAATTAACGTTTCCCCCCGGTAGTCCACTTAGGCTACCATTTTCTGAAGTTGGTAGCCCAGCGACGATGGTTGGTAGCCTATGCACATTTTAGTTTAGGGATATTGGTTTTCATTAAGCAGACAAGAACAAGCAATTTATCAAGATTCTGCTCATGAAGTGAATTTTCTAGCCGTTTGATGTGAATTACTCACCTAGTACCAGCAGGAAACAGGTATAAGGCCCCCCCAAAAAATATTTCTGGTCCGTGACATTCAGCAAAAGTGATGTGGCGACGTGGTTTTCTTTTGTCCCATTTTATTCTTAACAATGCTGGTTTGACACTGTTGGTGCAACAGTTACTGTCTTTGTCACTGGCTGCATAATACTTCCATTTTCTGTTTAGCATTTTTGGACATGCAAATTAACAGGGATATCAATGATAGCAGGTACTGATCAGTATGTAACAAATAAAAATGCCATGACGCGCACGTTCTGAAATGACGCACGTGGTGACCAGAAACTATCTTTTTTGGGCCTAATGGACATAACCATTTTGATTCTCAAAAGTTCGGTGATCTTTTGACAACTTGTTTCATTGAACTCAGAGTTGTATGAAATTTTAATAGTCGTCATGACAACTACATCAGCACGTCGAAACTAGACATACTATAGCAGTGCTAAAAATAGACCATGGGCTTTCTGTAGGGAGGGCGCATAATTGCCCGTAATTGATACATTATGATCAATACAATGAAAATGCATTTCATTGACCATCACTTCCAGTGCCTGTCATTCAAGTACGTCAGTTCAGATATTTGACATTGCACGCCAAGTACTGACTGAATTTTATGTCCTGGTCTTTGGTAGTCCGTGTGGGCTACCATTTCATGGATTTTGGTAGCCCCAGGGAAAAGTTGGTAGTCTATGGACGCGGGACTACTGCTAATTTCGAGCCCTGATATTCATTTGTCTTCAGTCTCTGGCAAACAGAACAATTACTGTTTTTTATTGTCATTGTTTGATTGTTGAACTTTGTGACTCAAACACTGATCATGCAAAAATGCAATACAAATATTAGTGTTCAATGTCATTTTCAAACAGTTTTAATGAGTGCAAAATAAATTGAAACTCCTCTCAGATTGCACCATTAAACACATCAATTTCTCAAAATTTCCAATACGAGAGGGGGAACCCCCCCCCCCTCTCGTACTCTCCTCCTTGGGGTATTCTAACAGTTTCACTTAGTAAAAAATTAAAAAACACCTCTCAGGTTGTACCAGACTGCACCATTGCACACACCAATATCTTAACAATTTCCATGCCAGATAGGGGAAAGCCCCTGTGACACTTTCCCCCCTAAGCCACAATATACTATCAGTGTTTTCACTGCATGTTCATTGAAAGGAGCACTTTGTGCCCCATTCACCAAAATAAGGGGGCAGTCTTGACATTTTAGGGGGTAGCCACTTTTGATGTTGATTATCCCTTCCTAGGAAGCGCTTTCATGATATCGTTACGATTGTCACCCAATGCCAGTTCAGTTTTGTCTATGCCGCATGTAGAACCGTACTAAGGGAGCCGTCATTATTTATGGCCGGGGGGTCGGAGGAATCTCGGAGGGGGGGTTTCACTCAAAAAATCAAAAGCTACAAGGGGGGGTCGCTCAAAAATGGAAAACAAGGGGGCACTCAATTTTTTTATATGTACTGAAGCATTTAGTGAGGTTATGAATTAATACAACAATAACAGTAAAGAACAGCAGTAGTCCTGCGTTCACAGACTACCAACTTTTCTCTGGGGCTACCAAACGCCATGAAATGGTAGCCCATACTGACTACCAAAGCCTGGGACCTGAAATTCAGTCAGTATTTGGGAAGCCATATCCGGTCCGTCACTTAGGGACGAGCCGAAATACGGCTAGTTTTCAATGGGGTAAGAACTCACAAGATACGGCATCCAAATGCTCTGAAACCCAGTTGGACACAGAAAGGCCATGCTATGACATTTTTATGCAAACTACGAAGACGACCGGTGGATTCAGGACTTGAATGACAGGCACAGGAAATGGTAGCCAATGAAAACACATTTTCATTGCATTTTGATCATGATGTATCAATCAAATTACACGAAAATTATGCCTCCTCCCTACAGAAAGACCATAGTCTATTCTAGCCCTGCCACAGTATGTCTCATTGCTGAGAAAGTTGTGTCGTTGTCATGACGACTATCAAAATTTGTGTACAACTCTGAGAGTGAAAGATGTCAAATGGGTCACCGAACTTTTCACTGTCACTCATTATATACCTAGTTCCTTGGGTATTAAAGGTGTGCAATATTCACATTAACACGCCACATGCTCATTCCGTGTCGCGATTCGCCAGAATACGTCACGTGACGAGAAAATAGATACGTCTATTCCCCACCGGATCGAAAAGAGGGTGACGTCAGAGGTTATTTTTTGAAAAGCTATTTCCTAGGGAAATAGTGCTGACTAAATTTGGGAAAGTGCCCGGTCACGTGACCGTAGTGTCGTCTGCAGGTTTGCAACAATGGCGGGTGAGTAGAATGTGATGTGCGTCCGGGATATTATTATTATTATTATTATTATTATTATTATTATTTATTCTTAACAAACGCACTACACATACGTCTCAGTGCATTGTACATACAATAAAGGACAAAAAAATAGACAAAGTTATCAAATAGTAAAACAACTCGGAATTGACTTAAAAATGAAATGATGAATTAAAAATTAAAAAATGAGATAAAATATAGTGTCCAGTTAAAACCGAATCCAATAGAATAAAATATAGAATAGAGTAGTCCCTGTAAAAACATAAATGGACCTATGAATAGTACTTAGTAAAAAGATGTGTCTTTAAACCACGTTTAAAACAGTCAATAGTTTGAGCAGTACGAATTTCATGCGGCAAAGAATTCCATAAATCAGGTGCACACACAGAAAAGGCTCTTTGACCGTACGCTTTATTAAACTTCCCTCGTGGTGGCACTAACCGTACGGAGTTCGATGGTCGCAGGTCTCTGGATGGGACATACATTTCGGTCAGTTCTTTCAAGTAAAGTGGTGCGATTCCATGAACAACTTTAAAGGTAAGTAGCAAAACTTTAATATAATGCGAGCCTCTATTGGAAGCCAATGCAGATCAGTTAAAACTGGAGTGATGTGACAAAATCTACGTGTACGGCTAACGAGGCGAGCTGCAGCGTTTTGGACTGATTGGAGACGTGCAAGTTGATCTTTGTGGACACCATAGAGGAGACTATTACAATAGTCCAATCGGGAAGTGACAAACGCGTGGATTAATTTCTCTGTGGTTGCTTTATCCAGTAAATTACGTGCAGATCTGACTTATATGATTTGACATGGAGCCATCACTGCTGAGAGAAACACCTAAATTCCGAACGGAGAGAGATACTATACCACTGACCAGCCTGAGAGTAGGTGAAATCAACATCATTCCTTCTCTCGCGAATTTCGTCGACACATGTCTCAGCATTGACTTTCACGTCATTTGGATTGTTACAGACAACATAGATTTGCGTATCATCCGCATACATCATATAATCAAGATCGTGAGCAATAATTACATCTTCTAGTGGAGCCGTGTACAAGGTAAAGAGGATTGGTCCTAACACTGAACCTTGTGGGACACCAAACTTCATGAATGAATTCGACGATGTTGAAGAGCCCACCTTGACGTGTTGATTACGATTTAACAAATACGACCGGAACCAAGACAAAGCTGTGCCAGTAATGCCAAAACGAAATTCAAGTCTATGTAGAAGCACCTCGTGATCGATGGTGTCAAATGCGGCAGATAGATCTAGCATGATGAGCAGAACATCCTTTTTCTCATTCAGGGCCAGCATGATGTCATTGTGGACACGCACAAGAGCAGTCTCAGTACTGTGGTTAGCACGATATGCGCTTTGACATTTGGTAAACAAATTAAATTTGCTTAGATGAATGTTTAATTGCGAAGCTACAATCCGCTCAAGGATTTTCGATAAAAATGACAAATTTGATACGGGTCTGTAATTTTTAAGGATGTTCTTGTCCAGATCAGGTTTCTTAAGCAGTGGTCTGATGATGGCCGATTTGAAATGACTGGGAACTATGCCGGTAGAAAGTGACGCATTAAACAAAATGGCCAAGAAAGGTGCGAAAGCATTGATATGATCTTTGATACAGCTTGCCGGCAGTGGGTCAAGGTCGCATGTTTTTGAAGACGCTTGCTTAACCAACGATGTTACTTCATCTGTTGTAACAGAATTAAAGTTAGTAAATGTGTGGATTGGTAGGATGTCATCACGATCAATGCAAGGAGTTTGAGTGCCAAGGCCCTCACGAAGTTTCAACACCTTACTATCAATGAAGTCGATGAATTTTGTAGGAATTTCTGTCACGGAAATGTTACTTGGAAGGAGGTTAGAATTGGTTGTTCTTGTGTCAGACAACTCAGCAATGATCTTATACAATCTCTTGGTGTCAGCCTCTTGTATTCGATTCCGATGATAGCTCGCTTTAATCTCATCACAACGACGGAAGTATTCATATCGCTTTGCAGTGATATTTGAGAATCGATTTCGAGTTTTGTGCGGCGCCATTTTCTCTCTAACTGTCGCAGCTGTTTTCTTAATGGCAAAAGATCTTCAGAAAACCATGGGACGCGTCTCTTCTCAATCATGACTTTTTCAGAGACTGGGGCAACACTATCCAAAACATCTGTGACACCATCATGGAAAAATTCAGAGAGGCTTTCAACACCGACATTTCGTGGGTAGTTTGCAAGTTTTGTCACAACCTTGTCTTGGAAATCTTCGCCATTGATGGACCGAAAGTTCCGTCGCGTGATTGTGGTCTTTTGGTTTGGTGGTCGCTGTACATTTAAATCAAATTGCACGATGCCATGATCGGAGTTCATGAAGTGTTCAACAGTAACTGAATGTAAAAACTGGTCTGTTGTACGTGTTATGAGTAGATCCAGGGTGTGGCCCATGGCATGAGTAGAGTGTTGAACGTGTTGTTGTAATCCCATCGACTGTAACAGGTTTGATAACTTTACTGTATCATGTGAGGTCGCATCTTCGAAGTGAATATTAAAGTCCCCTGCTATTATGAGATGACCAGGCGAAGGTATGGCAGTTTCAAGTAAAGTGGAGAAATCCGTGATGAAATCATTTATAGTTGCCTTGTTTTTCGACGATTTAGGAGGTCGGTAGATGGCGATAATATGTAACGACTGACTGGCAGATTTTAGAGTGATGTCCAATGATTCGAAAGAATTAAAGGAACCAGATCTCTTCTCAACAACTTTTAAGTTTGAACGTGCGATCACAGCTACGCCGCCACCTCTCCGTGCAGACCGAGACCTCTGGTGTATTGTATAGCCATGAATTGATGAGTTAAATTCTGGGATGGTGGGATCAGTTTGGCCTTTCAACCATGTCTCAGTGATGACTAAAATATCCAGTTTCTCTTCAACCAAAGTTGTTGCGATGGCGCCTATTTTACTCGTTATTGAGCGAGCATTCCACAGAGCAGATTTCATTTGTAGCTTTTGTAAACACCTGGATACTATTGGAATTTTCAACAAGACTGATTCTCGTTTGGCATCAGCTGGCTGAAAAGTGCGGTGACTAACAAAACTTTGAATGGTCTTTGGTTCATCTTTGACAGTGCTTGATCGCCTAACTGCCGTAGCACACTTGTTCGAAAACATTCCCTAGACAACCGTCTGGCCCGATGGTAGGTAACAACGGTTTGAATACGATACCTGGGCTTGGGTGTTTCAGTCCTGCCTTGCGTCCTCGCGTCTGAACAGTGAATTGACAGGATTCCACCTTGAACAAAGAGTCTTACGTAATAAGGACGGTCGGGTAGCCATTTTCCAAATCACCAACGTTGCGCACACACAAGTAGAAAACTCAGTGAAGTTTGCTCCCTCCAGGAATGATAAAAAGTAGGGCTAAAAGTCCAGAAGGGTCCTCAAACACTTAAAACAACAGATAAAAACTGTTCGGCACTGAGACGACTTTTTAAAACTGTAAAATCCTTAAAAAACGAGAGACGAGCCGAAAGGCTGCCGATGAACAGCGCCAACATATAAAATAGGTGAAGGTAATAAGGATAGGTGAAGACACATTCTCTAAAACAGATTTTCCAACATTTCCCAACATTCCAACAGCGTATGTAGGATCTTGAACAGCTCGTCGACGGAAAAGATTAAAGTGCAACTAAGGATGTCGCTAGGTATGCTTAGAATATTTTTTGAAAGAAAGTGGTATCACGTACAACTGAAACCGCTGTGGAAACATCGCCCAGTAAACTTGTCACAATGGATTGTTGTGGTACAAAATATCAAAACACATTAAAAACTATATAACAATACAACATGAGCATGTGGTGTGTTATAAAACACCTATAGCCTGGTCTTTATTCGGGCTATAGCGCTCTCTATTACCCCTTGTGGCCGTGTGTTACCAGAAACACATCTCAATACCTCTCGGCGTACGGCCTCGGGGAATAGCGATGTGTTTCTGGTAATACACGGCCCCTCAGGGTAATAGACGGGCACTATAGTCCCCATGACCAGACAATAGGTGTTTACAAATGACTAGAAAAGTCACTTCATCGGCAGAATCTTGAAAAATGGCCTTTTCTTGTCTGGTTAACTAAAAAAGATATTCCTGAACTAAAATGTGCATGGGCTACCAGTCATAGTTGTCACCGGGCTACCAACTTAAGAAAATGGTAGCCAAGTGGACTACCGGGGAAAAAAAGTAAATTTCGAGCCCTTGAAGAATTGTAGAAACGTGTCGTTATTGGACGCTCCCCAAACGACATTCACATCTGAAACACCAAATGCACTTATCATTAGATTCAATGTAAAATTTGCAAGAGCGCTATACCTCTGAATTTCCATTGAAGGAAGTCTGCTATACTTGGAGAGGGTCCGTAAATTCTGTATGTTGCTTGTAAAGTGAAGCCTGTAATTAGTCTAGTGTAATCTGAGGAGAGATATCATCACTTTTAAGAACCCTGTTATTTATGTAAGGTAAAAACACTGCAATTACCGGACATCGAAATGGGGAGCAGCAATGGCCTGTAATTTAAAAGCAACAGTCTTGTGACATTATCGAGGAACTGGAATTGGACACAAATTGGGGAACAAGCACTATTAACGGCAGGGAGCGAAAGACAATGTGAAAGGATTGAAGTAGATAAGTCAACAAGTTGGCACAGACCCCCACAGTTTTAGCTGTGTGAAAGGCTTGAAGTAACTAACTTCGTTTATCTGTGTAAAAGGTTGGAAGCGAGTAAGTTCTAGCACACGCTCCAATTTTACGTCTTGGCGAGTGTTTGAAAGTATGGCAGTAAGTAAGTTTGCAAGTTGGCAGAGGCCAACCGTCTTAGCTGCGTGAAAGGTTTGAAGTAAGTCCAAAGATTGGCACAGCCGCTCCCCCTCAGTCTTAGCGTTGGAATAGCGCCCCCCTCCCAAAGTCTTGGCTGTGTGAAGGGTTGGAAGTAACTAAGTTGGCAACTTTGCAAAGGCCATCTACAGCTTAGTTGCATGAAAGGTTGGCATTACGTTAACAAGTCAGTACAGGCCCCAACATCTTAGCTGTTTGAAAGTAAATTCACAAGTTGGCACAGCCCCTAACACTTTAGCTGCGTAACAGGTTTGAAGTATGTTGGATTTTGAAAAAAAATGTTCATAATTACTGTGATATGTCCAGAAATATTGCAGCAAATTTGATGAAACATGGTACAGATGTTGATCTCACAGAATTTTAATAGAATGCAATGATTATTTAGCAACATCCTGTCAGTAACTTACTTATTGACGTAACGACCTTTTATATTTAAGTCCACTGTCAGTGATACAGAGCTTAACTAATGGGTGGATATGTGATGTTGTCGACTGTCGTGCGCCGTCCATCAGCTTTTCTCCATTCCAAGGTTCTTCTTAAAAACGGCCAGTCCGATTCCTATTATATATGGAGTGCAGGTCCCTAAGGTTGACCTCCATCAGATTATTTCGAATTGTGATGATATGTGAAAATCTGTATTTTTGAAGCAAATTTTATAATTTTTGGACAGAAATCTCTTCTCCATGACGGCTGGTCCGACAGCTTTAATATTAGGTATACAGGTGTCCAGAATGACTTTATTTAGATTTGCATATATTGTGATTAAATGTTCAAATTTGTATTTTAAGGATTTTTAAATTTTTGATGATAAAACATTTCAAAAATCTTCTGCAAAAGTGCTGGTCAGACAGCTGTGATATTTAAGATTTGAGTCTCTAGGCATAATATTTAAGCATTGTTCATATTGTGAAGAAATATATAAATGTGTATTTTACGGGCAATTTGTTTTTCTTTTTGGTCAAATATGCCTTTCACCAAACCCGCATTTCTTATTATCTCCTGGATACACCTAAACACATTTATTTTATTCATTATAATCTTATACAAATATTGAAACATGTCGTTGACAGAAATGTAGACATTAACTCTATAGGGTAAACACCACTGCATAGCAGCGTGCGAAATTAATGCTGGTCCGCTGGTCCGAGACTAACAGAATCCCCGACGGACCAGGAGTTTTTCCAGACCACTGGTCCTTCGGACCATTGCAAAATTCACACAATAAATTTGAAAACCGAATTTGTTTGGCTATGTATCCAAATATTTGTCAGTTTGATCCCCGCTTGCATGAGCATTTTTCCTAGTTTTGCTACTGCAGTACGTAACGAATCACCAACTCTTTGGACAGAGAAAGACAGCTGCAACAGCTGAAACATTTTTTAATACCGCACGCAATTGGCCGATATCACGGGCAGGCTATTATTTTGGTCTTGCAAGTCTGCTGTCACACTTGCGCGACCTGACTACGCTGTTGCGGATCGCCCCACCAATATGTGGCGTTTCTGAAGGGTGTGAGCCCCCAAAGAAGAATACAAAAACAAACGATCAGGAGAAGCATAGACCTTTTTAAGGTCTATGGGAGAAGCAATAGTCACGAAGGTAATATGAGGCTAAAGAAAAAAATTGTGCTGTTCCGATAACCTAACCTACCTTATTTTTTTGCCTGCTGACCCTAAACTTTTTAGAGCTACGTAAACACGGAAGTAAAAAAAAGAAAGAAAAAACCCTTAAAATCACGTGTTCGTTACTGGCATTTGAGTTTTGCTCTAAACGAGAATGTCTCTTATGTTTTTACTCCTTTTATATGTATGATACGTTTTTTCCGGAAATGTTGTGGCCAGTGTTTGATCGCGCCGAACCCCTGAAAAGTGCTTATTTTAAAATAAAAATATTATCGACAAGTCATTGACAATGACATAGTCCCCACTTGTAATAGCAGTATTAGTCTAGGGCAGGGAAATGTGGTCTTTAAGAAGTATCACTTGAGTGTATATGTTGAGATCTATGGGCACATAGGTCTATGTCGTTGTTCCCAATTTGAAACACATGAGGCATGTCTAAGTTATGGTTCTAAATCGGGAAAAAAGATCAGACCTCTAGCTGTATTGGCCAACTAAGAAATACATATGCGCATAATAAATGAGGTACAAGATGTGACATCTTAAGGTCTAATATCCTATCAAAATTGAAGGGTATAGAACTTGTGGTTACTGAGTTATGCATATATATGTATAATCAAGGTCAAAGGTCATCGAGGTCACGTGACATTTTGAAAAAAATTTGTATTGCTAATTAATCCCTATATGCCAAAAATCAGACCTCTAGCTCTATTCGCTTGCCCAGAATTAGATATGTGTATAATTAATGAGGTAAAGCGTGTGTTGTCATAAGGTCTCCCATCCTACTAAATATAAAGGACATAGCACTTGTGGTTACTTATTTATTGACATATTTTAGGTAAAAGGTCATCGAGGTCACATGACATTTGGCCATAAAATTTATATCCTATAGTTATCCCTATATACCCAGTGTTTGATCTAGAGTGCGCCATTGCGCATTTTCCGCAAAAAACATCAGCTATGGCGCTATTTTCACAGACCATAGCGCCATTTGAGGCGCAATAATTCAAGGCTGGCACCTGGTAATTTGTTTCCGCCAGGCCGCTATGTTTTACGCCCCTGCTAAGCTACGACAACATGAGGATATACCGTAACGTGGTATATATTCAATCACGACATTTTGCGACAATGACGTAAGTTGGCATGACGTGTTTGACGGGACGTGTGCAGAAGGCCATGCGTCGCGCTACTATGCCGTGACTGTATGTGTATCTTGAGTGATTTTCTGATAAAACCTTCGGATTGTCCCCTCACCCACGCCCGACGATGGAGGTACAATGATGGAAGGGTCAGAAACTGACACGCAGACCAATACTGCCGGTACGCAACAAAACCGCACTCTGCAGGTGAATAAAATTTTGGAATTTTACCATTGACTTCGGTATGTAACTATGCAACATGCAAGTCTGTAGATCAAATAGCAAGCAATACTTATACGGTATAACTATTTTGCACGATGGAGTTCGAGTGGTCGGGACTGGTATTCAGTGCATTGTGGACGCTAATTTCTGACATTTCTTGGGTTGATCAAAATATCCGAGTGGCACAGAATAGTTATGTTTGTAAACTGGCTGCGAGTTTCCGAGGACAAGTCACTTGTTTATTTATTCGTTTGGCAGTGACTCGCATACCAGCGTGATAGCCACGTGGGGTTTCCAGTTGTACAAAAACAGTTTAGATCATATATCCGTCATCAAACAAATAGAGAAGATCGTGAGTGTGTTTTTTGTCTCAGTTTAATTTTTCTCTAGTATATGCAAATCTAGTATTTCACAGTTTTGATAATTTATTCTTTTCAACTTTTTTACTGTGAACCCCCAAATTTTATTATAGTCTTTTACTCTAAACTTGAAATTTTGACGAAATATAAAATAAAGTACACACTCTCAAATCTACGTTTACTATTTCTCTGGCTACCGAAATCTAGTATTTAACATTTTTTATAGTTTCTTTTTTAATTTATTTACCGCCTCTTTTTATTTTATTCCTTTTACTCTTTACTTAAATGAATCAGAAATGGTACATGTTAGGGTAAAATCTTTATTAAAATCAGATTTGGCATTTCAGTGATTACAGCTCAATCAAATAAATCATATTTTCTTCTTTCAGGTGAAGTGGCTGTCACAATGGCACTGGCTGTACTATGGACATGATGGATGGTACTGGTAGCTGATGGTACATGTCTGCAATAAAACATATGCATAATCATCAGTATTGAGTTGAGAAAATGGTCAAAATTTGGAAAAAAAACGAATAAAAGTGTGTTATTAAATGTTGACTCACCTGTACGTCTGTCTTTTTGTAGAGATCCTTCTTGTGGGTGAACTGCCAGTCACTGCAGTAACTTCATATTATTTGATTAAAGGGACAGTAGCTGTCACTTTTAATAGGCTGCTTTCAGTGTTTTTATTCTGAGTATCAAAATGTTTTTTTTTTTTGTAATTCTCAAAAATTCAAGTTTGTCAACAAAGTCTGTATATCCACTCTGCTTCTAGCAATATTTCTAGCAGTGTTATTGTTGACAACCGAATCTAAATTAGATTGTGAGCAATAAAGGTTTACTTTAAAACTAAAACGTGTATAACTAAAACGTAGTTGACAAACTGATTGCTAGTGAAATAACTTGAAGCTCAATAGAAAACTGCCGTTGTTGAATGACACACAGAAAGAAAAATATCAATAGTTCCAGCTACTGCACCTTTTTGTCAATTCCTTCAGCACACAGTGGAATCTGTCTTTGCAAATGTTGCCTGGCAACCCAATCTGTCCATTATAAGCCTTTTAAAAACAACTGATTGCAATTTTAATTTGATTAATAATTCCGGGGGACCACTTTTTATTCGCTCTTTGGGATCAACAAGGGCCCTCTTTAAAAATTGCAAGGGGCCCAGTATGGCCCCCTTTTTTTGCCAATGGCCCCTTTTTTCAAAGGAGTGGGCCCACAATGGCCCCTACTTTTGGAGTCCTAGATCAAACACTGTATACCAAAAATCAGAAATCCAGCTCTATTGGCTTGCTCAGAATTAGATATGCGCATAATTAATGAGGTACAATATGTGGCATAATAAGGACCTCCATCATACCAAATATGAAGGGTGTACCACTTGTGGTTACTGAGTTATGGACAAATATGTATATTGGAAATCAAAGGTCACCGAGGTCACGTGACATTTTGTCAAAAAAATTGTATTGCTAAGTTATCCCTACATACCAAAAATCAGACCTCTAGCTCTATTGGCTCGCTCAAAATTAGATATGTGCATAATTAATGGGGTACAATATGTGGCATCATAAGGTGTCCCATCATACCATATACCGTATGAAGGGTGTAGGACTTGTGGTTACTGAGGTATGGACAAATATGTGTATTAGAGGTCAAAGGTCACCAAGGTCCCTTGACATTTTGTCAAAAAAATCGTATTGCTAAGTTATCCATATATACCAAAAATCAGACCTCTAGCTCTATTGTCTCGCTCAAATTAGATATGCACATAATTAATGAGGTACAATAAGTGGCGTTATAAGGTGTCCCATCATACCATATATGAAGGGTGTAGCACTTGTGGTTACTGAGTTTAATGGGCAAATATGTATACTTGAGGTCAAAGTCACTGAGGTCACATGACATTTTGTCAAAAAAAAATTGAATTACTAAGTTATCCCTATATACCGAAAATCAGACCTCTAGCTCTATTGGCTCGCTCAAAATTAGGTATTAGATATGTGGTACAATATATGGCATAATAAGGTGTCCCATCATACCATATATAAAGGGTGTAGCACTTGTGGTTACTGAGTTATGGACAAATATGTATATTTGAGGTCAAAGGTCACCGAGGTCACGTGACATTTTGTCAAAATATCTGAGATATCTGCGTGAACGGAGGGACATGACCCAATCTATAAGCCCCCTGGACTTCATCCGTGGGGACTAAAAACTGTGTCACTGCATCCTTTTTGCAATATGAATATGATGAGAAACTAAAGTTTTATTTTACTTGGCCTTATACATGGGATTGTATGGAGAGCTTACTTAAACATGGGAGTCTATGGAGGTGTCAACTAAAAAGTCCTCTAACACGGCCAAATTTGATCGCATTGTGAAACAAATCGACGTGCATCTGTATAGGGTTTGATCGCATTGTGAAACAAATCGACGTGCATCTGTATGGGGTTAGGGAGGGTACTATCCTTGTGCAAAGTTTGAAAGAAATTGACCTGAGCATGTTTGAGATATCTGCGTGAACGGACGCACGGACGCACGCACGGAGACCAAACCTATAAGTCCCCCGGACGGTGTCCGTGGGGACTAAAACACATCCCTGCCAACCATGTTATCGGAACAGCACAACTTATTTTATTTTTTGCCTGATCGAGAAAGATGAAAACCGCGATCTTTTCAGCATGCATGAGTTCCATACGGAATAAATAAATGAATGAATGAATAAATGCTCAGAATGAGTTGGTTGTTATTTGATAAGTCAAAGATGTATGTACTGCATGCCATGCCGACGAGCATACAGCGATCTCTCTGCCCGTAAGGTAGTCGCATATCTTGTAAGTCTGCTGTCTCAACTTATTCTAAAGGGTAAGATACTCGAATTTAGCCTCATGCAGTCAGTCAGAGGTTCATAAAATCGCCGTGGAACACGCTTAGAACCGCAATGCACCACAGCTGAGGTAACACTGCAAAAAATGAACAGTGCGGTCTTCACAAAACTCTGCTATCTCAGTATCTGTTCCGTAATGCCCATGCCATATGTATGAATAACCGTCCATCAAAAGACTTTGTCTGGATGGCTTGCACTGGACGTAAAAAGGAGTTGCTGACAGATGCTGTGACAGTCATTGCATCTACATCTAGTCAGGAACATGAAACTGTGCAAAAGGAGGCAGATGCTGCAAATGCAGTTGCTACTGAGTGTGCTGATCTGGACACTGATGTAGAATCAGACTATGGATCTGACTTTGAGTTTGGAGACTCTAGCTGCTCTGAGGATGATGATGCCCATGATCTGCTTGAAATAGCTGATGGTGTAAATGAAAGCTGGAGACTTGTTCCCATGTAGTAGAGATATGAGACGAAAACTGAAAGACTCACCCCATGTTTATTTGAAATGAAAATTGAGAATATTTCCCATGTTAATTGGAAATGAGGACAGAAAGAAATTTTCTCATATTAATTTGGAATGAAAACTGAAAGACTTTTTCCCCATGTTAATTTTGGACTGAACTATAAAACCTTTTCCCATAGAGATCTGGTTCTGGGTGATACCGACCTACAGTCATATATTGGCATATATTATTGAGCAAAATAAAATTAAATTTTAAAATATATATTTGTTCGTTTATTTGTATCAATATTATATAACAACGCCAGAGTAGGAGAGACTGATAATGTACCATGTTATCAGCTATTTTCAATTGAAAGTACATTTTTGAACGGGTTTTCGTTAGTTTTTTGTTGGACCAACATACATCCAGAAGGACCAGCAGATTCCCTTTGCTATTGGTCCTTCGGACCAGTATGCATTTCAGGTTAATTTCACACACTGCTGCATAGGCTGTCAAAGCATTGTTTCGGGTCCGGGGTAGGTATTAATTGAAATGGGGAAATAAAAAAGTTATGTACTGTTACAAACTAAATGTGTAAAGTAGATAAGAAAAGCTGTGTACGTAGCGCCCCCCCCCCCCCCCCCCCCGCCCGCCCGACGATACACGGACTTATCATTGACTATTTTTATTTAAAATAAAAGTTTTATTTGTGTGAAATTGTACTTTTCCCCATAGAGTAACACAGCATTGGTGGCCTTTATGCATTTAAGAAATCGGTAAATTTACAGTAATTTGTCCTTTGGTGACTTGATTTTTAAAAAGACCGGTAAAATATTTTTAAGCAGAATGTATAAGCAATCATTTCATTTTCGAGGCGCTAACTACCTTAATCAGGAAGTATACATGTATATCACCGATAAACCTAGTGGTATTGTCTTGGGAATGATCAGTGCTATCGTTACAATAGCATAGCATAAACTGGAATATCATTTAATATCTTGCCACTTAAAGTGTTAAGTTATAAAGAAACTTAGATAATTAAGTGAAGGCACGATAGAACAGCAGTCCTCTGCATATGTAGTTCATTAGAAGTAAATCACTTCTACTGAACTTGACAATAAAAAAAGTTTATGATCGCCAGCTTTGATATCAGCTGAGTCACAAGACTTTCTATAAATGGACAACACTTTGAACTCCTCAAGTAAAGTTATCAATGAGGTCAAAATGTCCGTAGAAATTCTTTTAGACAGCCTACTCTTTATTTAGCGAACTAAATGGTTCACGTGTCATTTAGGAGCCGCCGATTATAAATGTAGACACACGACCTACGTAATTACTTCGTTTAGGGGAAGAAGTAAGGCTCATTTGGTTTTGCATTAGGATTTTCGTATCCTTTTTTAGAACGAGACCATGTGCCAACAATAAAGAAATGCAGACTTGGACCTGAAGGCCGAGGGAGATCAAAATTGATTACAAATCTTGGAAGTGAATTTATTTTGAGCTGACTTACATTAGTGTTGTTTGCGGTGTGTTTCTGTGTGTTAGGGTATGTCCGGTATCCAGAATCATATGGAGCTTCTCTTGTACGTAAATGCATCACGTTGACGTGTTTGACCTTAAAATTGCCCATAGGAACGTTCGTTTGGAGGCGGAAGGAAAAGAGCTCAACTTAAAAAATGAATTACCTTGGTAGTACGGCCACTTTTATCTACGTCCCATGTAAACATATATGTAACAGTAAACAAGTCTTATCAGTATGAATGAATGCTTTATTTCACCAGATGCTTCACAGTATGTACAATAATGAAAATTATAAGAAACTGTGTCTTACTGAAGTTGTACAAAGTCAAAGAAAAGAAAAAACATTGCAGTATTGTAAAATCTGGTGGGGACCATGAAAATAGTCTAAAAGGACTAGTCGAGTTCATGGCCCGTGAGTATACTAATAATTATTCAATACAAGCTTAAGTGTGATGGAGGATAGAAACAAACACAGTTTTAATGTAGATTCAGTAAGTGATGTTTCAATGCGGACTTGAAAACTTGTCTACACTGTAAAAATAGCGGACGCCAGACGCGTCTTTACGCGTTCAAAATGTAGATGTCGGTGTTCAAATTTGAACGGCTAGTGTTCATATTGTTAACACTAGTGTTCATATTATTAACAATGATGTTCTAAACCTGAACACGTAGTGTTAACAACCATCTCCTTCAAGTGTTCAAAAACTCAGCATTACAGAAATTTTGCAATACTGTAAAACAATTAACAATCTTTAGTGTTTTTTACTTTATTATGGCCATATTAAATTTACTACTGCATCGCTGTTAGGCAAAAGTACACGGATTTTGATGTAACGAATTTCCCACTAAGTGAAAAACATCTCCGGTCTAAAATTACTGAAAGCATGTTTTTTTCTAAAAAAGAAAGCATACAAAATAATTTTACACGTTTATTACGGTTTAAATTTGGAAATTTGGAAAAGAAAATCAGATAACCACCATGAACGTTTTAATTTTAACATCGGCGTGCAAGAGGCGTTCTACTCCTTAACACTTGGTGTTCAAGTTTTGTGCCTCTTCTTATCCCGTCATGCATCAAAACGGAAGTTGCGACATTTTTCTTGTAAACGCACGCTGAAGTCGTGATCGTGCGGAAGCAAGACCAGAAAGGGTAAGTTTTCTCTCTAAAATAGTAAAAGGTGTTGAATTTTGAAGCATCTGTATTATTATCCTTTGAAATTATTTGTGTAGTACTTTGGAATAGCTAAAATACGTGAAGAAACCTTTTTTCTTTCAGTGGCTGGTATACCATACACTAGCTGTGAATACGCAGCGGTGTTTTGGGCCATGGCGTATCGATCGCACTCGGGTCAAGGGTCATCACCGCAAAACTGTGGCGATAACTCTTGACCGAGCGCGATCGATATGCTACAAACCGCTGCGTAATCACAGCTAACACCACAGGCGACCCAATAGGTTCTGAGTTTTTCACACTGTTTTCTCTATCATTTTCTCTTCTTTCTTCATGCTCTGAATGATCGGAATAAATAAAATAAATGGTTTACATAACCTAACCTAGCCTCTGTGACTCTTTATTTATTTTACACTCCATTACAAGGACGTATATCTCTCATACACACATGCTGTAATTAATTAGTCAACACAACTAATTATGCTAATCCGTGGACTTATCAGAGGTTGGTCAACATCGGAAAGATAGTGATGTTAATGAAAAAGGAGAAGGTATGAAGATCTTGGGAAACATGTCCCGAGGATGTCCGTAAACCTAGTGGACGCTTATATATTCATGATATGCGCAAACAAACACTGCTCATTATTCAAAAATAAACGGGAAGTTAGATTGAAAGGAACGCTGGAAACGCGCATGCTTTTCGTTGCCAAGCGCCAAATTCTAACATAACTAATTATGGTCCTGCTCCATGTAACAAATGCCACCCAGAAAGTATCGACCGACCAAGCAGAAAAAGATCACCGGAGTGGCCGTTTAATGAGTTTTTCAACAAAATTATATAGATGTATGTTTCACGTCGTCGTTTTCTTGGAGTGTATATACCCAAGTATAATTTACAAACCGCGTCGTGATTCAAGGCACAATGGTGACACATTAGCAGCAGCACACACTGGAGAATTTTTGCCAATACTGTGAATTTTTTAAACCTGTCACCTTCATTTCTCTGCACTCGCTGTTAACTCCATGTCTACCGGTAACATCGTTATTTTCTGTCTTAAAGTACGTACCAGCAACAGGCCTTTGACGTCAAAGTCGGTTGTTTTCTGGTATACAAGCAACTAAGCTCATGACTAGAATGAGTCTACGGCGTCAAAGAGTTAATCTCATCGGTTACCTTTTCCACCTAATAAGAGAGAGTTGGTCGCTACATGGAGCTAGTTTCTAGCTCCATGGTCCCTACAGCTAGTTTCTAGCTCCATGTTCCCTACTAGTCTAAAGAATTCATCGATTTTCAATCGCGCCTTTTGCTGTTAGTGCACAAAATTCCCGAAAGCTGCGGCGCACGGGCTATAAAACTTCGTTTGTACTGTTAGGCTAGCTTTGGGTCCATAGCTGTGGTGTTTTCGGACGGGATTTACGGCTGGTTTTGACTTTAACGTCACCACCACAGCCATGGGAACACAGGCTCTAGAGTCAATGCAGGCGAACCGCCAGCCGCCACTGATACAATAAAAATCAAAAGGTGAGTAACAGCGGCAGCCATGCACGGAGACCGAGTAAATTTCAACAGACGGTTTCGCCTCTTTTATCTCAAATACAACTTGCTTATTGGGTCGATCGATGCTCCAGTTCATCAACTTCATAAAAAATCACACCAATATCCAAAATCTCTCTGTTAAGGTAGCTTTCCACCTTTGCGACGACCTATTTTCAAACGTGAATTATGCCATCAAGATGTGTACTTTTACCCAAGTATTATATATCACCTGAAAGCTATTTCTATTATGTCGCCGCCACGTAAACGGGACACCTCGGGAGCAGACAATTTATCCCGATTAACCGGCAGTCCCGATTATGCGGCAGGTTTATAAATGGGTCGACCACACCCACACACATTCACCATACACTATCGTGAATACACAGACTACATCGCACGCACATTGATACATTAAATTTCTGTTTATTGCAACGTATTTCACCTTTCACAAAATGTGGAATGCATGAATTACTGACAGAAAATAAACTTTGAAGAATAAAAGAAAATGTATGTATGAAAGATATACATAAAAAGGTCGGAGAGGCATGTACACACAAAAAATACCGGAAAACAAAAACTGCACGACGTACATTCAATAAAGTCAGCTGATAGCAAGTTCCAGGCAGTTTTTCTGTTGTCTCTGTGTTTTTTCAGCTACTGAAGGCTGGTGCAAATTTTTGGGTAACTAAGAGTGTCTACTTAATTGAAAAACGAATCGATCGTACGCTGTTTCTTCACTTCTGCAACGTTAGCATAGACGGCGTTCTCGATCTGGCGAAGCATTGGTAGGGCAGAAATCATGCCCTTTCTCTGCGTGAACCGGCGAAGGTAGTCGACCATGTCCATCTGTTCTTTCACGGTGAGTGGCGGTGGTTCATTCTCGATGTCAGAGTCGGAGTCGGGATCTTCCAGCCTCGACCGTTTCGCTTCGCGGACGGACTCAAGAAGCTCCACGTCGGAAAGCTCACCGGTGACCTCAATCGTGTTGTCCATCTCGATGTAATCGTTGAATTCTTCTGACGTCATGTTTACTGGAGTCGGCACATCCGCCAGCGGATCGACATCAACTACAGCATCGGTAGCCTCAGAGTCTGACAAACCAGCTTTACGAAAACACCCAACGACTGTTTGCGGCTTGACAGCATCCCACGACTCCTTCGCTAGGTAGATTGCATCCAAGACGGTGAATAGCTTCGCGACATCAACAGCTCGTCGGTCAGGATCGGCGTCAAGTGCGGCGATGACACGAGAGTTCAGTCGGCTTCTGTAGTGACCCTTCCAGTTTTTGATAACGCCCATGTCAAGAGGTTGAATCAAACTGGTCGTGTTCGGTGGCAGGAACTTCAGCTCAATGTTCGTCAGTGCAACGTTTGACGGATGAGCTGAACAGTTGTCCACCAGCAGACAGATACGGCGACGTTTGCAGCGCAGTTCACCGTCCCACTTCTTCAGCCACTTTGCAAACCATTCGCCTGTCATCCAAGCATTTTTGGAATGACCGTAGTCGACTGGAAGCCGGACGGGTCCCTTGGAAAACAACGCGGTTGCCTACTTTTGCCGATGATGAAAAGTGGGCGTTTCTCCGTCCCCGACATGTTTGCACATACGAGGGTGGTGATTCTCTCCATTGCCTTCTTTCCACCCACCAGTTCGTCACCTTTGAGGCAGTGTCCCTTATCTGGAAGGCCGCGATAATACAGGCCAGTTTCGTCTGCATTAAAGATGTCATCCTTGTTGTACGCTTGCAAAATGGCCGGTATGATGTGTTGTCTCCAGTGTTGGGCCGCTGGGAAGTCTGCATTCTGCTTTTCACCTTGCTCCTTCTTGTAGGCAATGTTGTGGCGACTTTTCCAACGTGACAGCCAACCATCGGATGGAGTGAATTCGCTCCCCTCTGCCGCAGCGAGCTCAGTTGCCTTCTGCTTCAGCAACGGCCCAGAGAGTCGGGCGCCCTGGCTAATTTTCTGCTGAAACCATAGGAACAGTGCACTGCCAACTTCTTCTTCCTTGCCAGCTCTCTGTCGCTTACGGTTGTGATTGCCGGTGTCAAACTGATCGAAGATCTGTTGCTTGGCTTTCACTAACCGCGAAACTTGCGAGGTTGAAACACCAAACTTCTTGGCGGCTGATGCCTGGATAACGTCGGGTAGCTATAAATGCTTGAGCAACTGCACTTTATCAGCGAGAGACAGATCGATGCGTTTCTTAGACGAAGCCATGTTCACTTTCACGAAGAAAATTTCGAACTGAAGAGAGTGAAAAGCTATCCAGTCTTATAAGGCCTGCATGACACTTTCGCTATCGACACCTCTAGCAAATTCACACATTAATGTCACCGATAAAATGAAACAATTTAAACCCACTGCCATCGCTTGCCGCGATTGGTTGCCCATGAACAAAAAGTGCCGCCATGTCTCTCTGTGAAAAGCCGCGTACGCGTTTGAAACGACGGTGAACGACGGTTTGTTCGATCTCAGTTTACCTGAAACTTTCCGACGGTCAAAGTCAATCATGCTGATGCCTGAAGTTGAAAATGTTTCACCTATAACATTTTCGACATGATGTAAACAGCAACAGTGATCGACCGTTCTGCGTTAACGTTTTCCTGTTTTGTTTTGAATGCTGTTGCCGGTCGACTTTCAGCTAAAAAAATTAGATGTCAAGTTAAATCACGAGCAAGTCAGACGTCGATCTATCGTTACGTGTAGCGGGTTAAAGGTCAATGAAACAGATTCGCAATCTTGATTGACAAGGAAAGGCGAAGGCAGCCGCGTTGCCATAAGCAACAGACTACGTCTTTTTAGGGGCGGAGCCAACCTCACTGCCAACTTTGAACTCAGGATGAGTTCGCTCTGTTGCAGAGTTCCATGGTAAACGACGGTCATCACGTCAAAATTGTTTACCACCCCGTAGTTTTTGTTCGTTTTCGTTTTCACACTGGGGACTTTTTACATGAAAATTAACTTCTTTGTAAGCGAAACACTAACGTAAACCCGCCATTGTTTTGAGACCGCCTTTTGTGGGTTCCTACTGCTCGGTTGTTCACACTTACAGCTTTTAACACACGCGGTAAGGGTCGTCTGATAGGTCGTTTACATAGCCGCTAATCGTCGGTCAGTAAAATAAAGGACACATTGTTGACACAATTCTTTGTTCACTTGTCGAAATCACAACTTTATTGTTCTGATCGACATCAAAATGTTCCAATTAAACGGCAGGATGTCCCGTTTAACCATACAACTTTACATGTAAAAATTCTGTTACACAGTGAAATGTCCCATTTTAACGGAAATCCCGTTTATCAGGATCCCGTTAAAGCGGCGGCGACTGTATTTTTGTTTAATCAAGAAAATTAGTGTGCGATGATTTTTTTTGAAGATCTTAGTGAAAGTGTAAAGAACATGGAAGGTCTCACGTAAAAAAGTTTAAGTCTGAGCGGAGAGGGGCTATTGTTTAGGTGTTAACGGGCAATTGGTCTTCAGAATACTGGCTACAAAACCGTGTCTCAGATTTTTGAAAAAGGCCTTAGTTTTTTCACATCGTTGAGTCAAAGTTTATCCACCGATTGGTCTAACAATGCCGCCTAATTAAGCAGCAATAACTCGACTTTAAAAATCTTCATAAAGAAACTGAGACACGGTTTTGGAGACAACCTACTTGACAAACGTCTGTGAAAATCTGGTGAACTTCCGTTCACGCGTTCTCGAGTTAAACTCTTTTGAACGTGCTGCAATGTGACAAAATGCCGAACTGAGAAAAAGGCGATTTAGTAAATTGGTTCGGTTTTTTCCTTTTGAATGGCAATAAACAATGTACTCAACCGACAAAACACTAAAACCAGATAGTGAAATCAAAGTGTTCAACTTCAACAGTATATTCACTCATTGAAACCAGTGTCAGTGGTCGAAATGAGGCTAAAAAGGGTGAATTTTGGGAGCGTTGTACTCTTTTTAGAGCGCAATCTACACAGTAGCTGATGAGTAAATAAACTTGGGGAGTGCCAGGGAAGGGATTATGCAAAATCTGTTGACTGATTAGTTGTAAGGTTTAAATAGAGTATTAACTGTTCGACCTAACTGTCGGAACTGCTACGGCATCTCGATGCCGTCTACACGAGCGCTTAGACTAATTACCGCCATGACAATGAACAGTGTAAGTTTATGGCAGCATTCGATTCGACCTCTGAATCGACTCACGGCTGCGGAATGAAAGCGAGCCCGATGAGTGATATAGGGAAAACAATATTGGCTGACAACAAAAATATCTGCGTTTGTATGTGGATGTACATTTGCCGTGTCTGTGATCATGGAGATAAAAAAGAACAGTTCCATGCCGTGATTCATTACGGTTAGGGTAACCGAGGATTCAGTGAGCAGCCATTTTTTAGATCTTCACGCGCCTTGAAAACCGATAAATACTAATCAAACTACGAGCATTTCTGAGACAATAGTTCGTCCTCACTCTGTACAGCATTTCTGTGGGTGAAGACCGTTTCTGGAGTCATTTATGCTAAAATGAACCAATCGCCTGTCGGCGGCATAAAAGTCAAAGAAGAGAAGTTGAGAAAACATGAACATAGAGAAAAGTTCGTCATTTCATCAAGCGCAAGTTGCGTGCAATAGACCGCTCGTCAAGCGTCATACGTCACAGATAGATCTATATTACTCTCTGCTGTCGTTCGTATCCAACATGAGTACCATCGATTCCAGGCGAATATGATATCAGACCCGTCTTCATTACATGTAAATCTCAGTATTAGGATGGTGTTTTGTACTGTATTCAAGTAGTTAGCCCGTAAGCGTCTCATTCAATGGTTTACCGACCAATGATGACATGTTGATGAAAACTCAGGGCGATTACGTTATTACGTTGTGACGGTCAAATTCATATTGAAATGTATCTTCGGTCCTGCAGCATTTTGGCTACTGCCATGATAACTGATAACAATGTTGTCGTGTCCATTTAGTCTAATTCCCATAAAATCATTTGATTCACATTCATCCGGTGTACGATGAACATTTGTTAGTCGACGTATGTTTTTACCTTGTCAAGGTCGGTTTCTCATTTAGTGGTAGGGTGGTTGCATTGTACAATTTTTGGGTAATAGCGCGGTCCGGAAACGAAATGGGACAAGGAAAAACGGGACCGCGGGATTGAAACGACTTCGACATTATCAGTTCACTGCCATTGTGCCAAAACGTCTGCAAACCAAAGCAGTATTGTTTTGTGGCGTGTGATTTCTGCATCGCTACGTATTTTGCCTTGGGAAAATTTGCTGTCGCTGTCCTGAAGCCCATGCAATTTGTTTCCACCTTGTATTTTCTAATCCCAAGTAGTTCCAGTGCCGCAGTTTCTGATATTTCATTTTTATTCATAAATTGTTCAACTTACTTAGTATTCTCATCGAACGGACAATGTCGGGTTCTAGACCTTTTGGCGCAAAGTCGTTTCGGCCGCACAATTTCCGACCCCAAGACGTTTAGGCAACGCGACCAAAGACGTTTCGGCACTACCTGGTTGGGGAACTCGTGCAAAATGTTACAAATCAAAACACTGAGAAGTATAGTGTCAGCATTCACATGCTTTAAAGTTTGTGAGAACATGGTGAAAAACCGTGAGAAAAGAGCTTCATATCATTTTCAATAGCAATAGCCGCCGACACTGTCAAAGTTTGAAAAGCAGCGCCCAAACGCACTGTAAAAGTCATACTGGTCAGAACGCAAAGGTCACGCTTATGAATATGACTGGTCTGTCAGTTACTAATAAGTTTTAAGGGAAAAAAATAAATGGTTTAAGGGAAAAAAATAAATCGAAACGGGGGTGTCGAAATGTCTTGGGGCCAAAAGAAGCCGAAACTTCGGCCGAAAGAGGCCGAATGTTGCTTGAATGTTGAAGATGTGAAGGGTGTCTGTTGCGGTATTCAAGTGTTCCCGCTGTCACTAAGGCCGCCAGTGGAACGTACCATTTATGTATACGGGACAGCCTCTTCAAAGAGTTTAACATTACGAAACTTATCAACCACTCCTGGTGCTTTTACAAAAGCACAAAAATGTCCCAGATAAAACATTTAGTGCGTGGGCCATTTGTGTAATCTGAAATTGTACCGTCAACAATGTCATAAGTCTGACCTTGTCCGATTGTGTCGATAAATTGTGATCTTTTGGGAGCGGCCACCCCTATGAGAAAAACGGTAAGACCCACCTTTCGACGCCTAATTGCCAGGTACACACTATGGTCTTGACCCACACAGTGAACGGTAGGTGTTAATGGGATTTTCACAGCGGATGTTGTCCAAGTGCATGTAAATACCTTGACGCTGCTTGCTTAGCGTAATCCCTTGTCAATCAAGACCTTAACGGTAGTCTCAAACGCCAAAATGTACACCTGTGCCTCTCATACATTTTTATTCCAAAATTTCACCCAAAAACAGGAACTTCACGACCAAGATATTCTACACACAAGGAAGATCAATATTATAGGAATACTTTTCAGGGATAAAAGAAAAAATCGTGTTTTTGACTCAAAATACCAAAACAAAGGCGGAAAGCTACCTTAAGTCCATGAAAAAGCTGTGTTTTCGGAGCAGTGTCAGCTAGGAAACGCTATTATCATACATGACCCACATTGACTGGGGTCAATGGTCATGACCCACAAGAGGAAGCTTGTGATTGGATGACGGTTTTACGAACGTAATTTCAAAATATCGGTTAACTTTCACTTGTCCGCCCCACAAGCTTCGCTATGGCAGCGTATTCATACTGGTAAGTAAGATTTACAGTTTTCCTCATTAATGTTTCACTTCTTATCTTACTTTGAATGAAATTTTCTTTAACATTCCTGACTTGTTGCCATACCTAACAGGGGTTTGCACCTAGTGCAAGTGGGAGTGGAAGCATATATTATAAAAATACAACTAACGCTAAAGTGTTTTATACCGAGAAAGACATTATCAGTATGCTTGATTTCCTCATTGACAACATATTTGTTGAATTTGGAGGACACATTTCCAACAGTGTATAGGAATTCCCATGGGCACTAACTGTGCTCCCTTACTTGCCGACTTATTTCTGTTCTCATACGAGGCAGAATTTATCCAGAACCTTATCAAGCAGAAAAAGGTCTCTGTAGCTCGTACTTTCAACCTAACATTTAGATACATAGACGATGTTATTTCATTGAATAACTCTGAATTCAGTAAATATCTCGCTATGATTTTCCTCCAGAATTGGAGATTAAAGAAACTACAGAAACGGCCTCTTCTGCTTCATATCTGGACATTTTACTTGAATTTGACTCCAATGGTCACCTTTCTACTAGGCTATATGACAAGAGAGATGATTTCAACTTTAGTATAATTAATTTTCCACACCTCATCAGTAATATTCCACTCTCACCTGCTTATGGGGTATACATTTCCCAGCTTATACGATATGCAAGAGCATGCAGTTCATATGGTGATTTTGTAGAGAGACATGGCCATCTCTCTTTCAAACTGTTAAATCAAGGTTACACCAGAGCAAGACTTGTCTCTACATTCAAACGCTTTTTTGGCAGGTATCGCAGGCTGGTAGATAAATACAATATCTCTCTTCGACAAATGATCACTGATGCATCGGTGACATTGGGCCTTAGTTAGTGACCACTACCTATCTGACTTACAGATTGATATATGGCGGGTGCCACATGTGGGGCAGGATGCGCTTACTATTTTCGAAACACCTGACATCACTTCTTGGTCTTTTGGCCAGAGGTCCATATATCTTTCTTTCATGAATTTGACTTTGTTTGTACCGTCTATTTACTGTCTGTTCTGTGCTGTTTTGTGTCTATGTTTACAACTATTGTCTTACAAATTTTGACCTAGTGTTATTGGATTATGGATTGGTATGATTGCGATTATTTTTGTACAGGCTACTGCTATAGTATTTTGTTTTCGTTTTGATCATGTGTAGTACTATGTGAAACAAGCGAAATTCGTGCAAGCTCTAAGAAACATTATTTTCTCTACGCGAGGACTACTTTAGTTCGTCGTACCCTCGAATTAAACTTGCCGATTCTCTTATTAGATAAAATTATTTACATGGTTTACAGAAATCTTTGTGACGGCGTCAGATATAATGTGGAATACTACATTTCGTTCGTATCAGGAACTCATAGCAAGAACTTCTTGTACTGTTGCAAATACGAAGTATTCTTAGGTCAAACAAAAATATTGTGCTGTTCCGAACCCGACCTACTCTATTTTTTATCTGCCGACCCTAATTTTTTTGGAGCTACGTAAACAAGGAACTAAAAAGAAAACAAGAAAAATCCGTAAAATCACACGTTCGATACTTGGCATTTGATTTTTGCTTGAAAGAGGGTGTCTTATGTTTTTCCTTTATATACCTGTATGGTACATTTTGATCTGGAAATGTTATGGCCAGTGTTTGAGCGCCCTGAACCCCTGAACAATGCATATTTAAAAATAAAATATTTTAAAAAAAGAAAAAAATCCTGCCGACGTACCTACCTTATTTTTGAAACCCATGTTATCTGAACAGAACAGCACAATTAATTTTCTTTTTTTTTGGCCTCAGAGATAATTGCCAATTTACAGTGATACTCTACGAGGTTGCTTGTCAAAATTGGCGGAAATCATTAGAAAATCTATAAAAAAAATACTATTAGTAATTATGACCACGTGGAAAAGCGTCATTCGACGTTACAAACTACTGCTCCACACGCACGCAACGTCTGGTTATCACATGACAACAGCGTGCGGAATTCACGCTAACCGATGGTCGGAGACCAGCAGTTTCCATGCCGGACGTACCAGTAACTCTTGAAATATGTCCTGCTGTTCCTAAAGACGGGCCAGTAGCTTTTCCTATTGTACAGAAGTTTACCAGAATGTTTTGCTAAGCTAAATACCTGACAAAATTATTCAAAGATACGGTACTGCATCAAAGCGAAAGACGTTACATGTGTTAGGGTGGAGATCTCGTCGTGATCATAAAAGAATAATAGTTTAGCGTATCGATCGAGTTGCATGTGTCGAGGTAAACTGGATTTCGATGACACTTCAACATTATATGATATCGGATATTTGCAGCTACTGGGCAACACAATATCGAAATTAGAATTGTTTGGTCAGATCATAGACCCTTGACTAAAACTAAGGTCAGATTTATAAGATGGTGAAACCTCCATATATATTGGATATTTACCCACCTTTTAGACAAGTCTAGTATCGTATAATTAAAGTCGGACTATCGAAGTCGGGCTTGGCTAGACCGCGGGGCCAAATCTGTAAGGTTTGATCTCCAGATATACATCGATTATTTACCCCGATTTGACAAGTATAGTATCGAAGTTGATGCCGCAATGATGAAGTCGGGCTTGGCAAGATCTGTGAGGTGGCAATGCAAATCTCCGACATATATATCGGACGTTTGTCCCGAAATCGCCGATAAACATCGGTGATTTTAAATAGACCACACGTGCCCGAGACACGAGATGAGTCATTCTGGTGACGATATTGGGGTCCCAATCGCCGATAAATATCGAGTAAACATCTTTGATTTCACAGTCATTCCAGAATTGCCTAGCTATAAAGAGTCCTAAAATCGCCGATATGTATCAGCCTGGGGTAAAAATATAGGCAATTTCTCAAACCCGTCGTGCAGCGACAAGAGGCAAGTCATTCTTGTATTGTCTAGTATCGATTTTAGACCAGATATATAGATCGTTACGATGACGGATACATGTCGGACGTCAAACGTCGATACTAAAAAGTAAATGTCCGATATTTAAACATTGTGCATGGTACCGTCTTCATTGACCTTGATGGCCATTTGCCTCAAGTTGGTCACTGTAAAGATTACGCTTACATTTTAAATTTGTGATTTGTCTTTTAACGTGGGTTTGGACATTTCAGTAGTATTTCTCTTTTTTAGTTGACCTAATTTTTTGTATTCCCTTCATTGACTTTAATGATGAGTCCCTCAAAAGGGAGAAGTCAGAATCGTGAGTCAAGTGTTGTATTGACTCCATTTGTGTGTGATCCGGCGTTTGTGCTGCCAAAACTTACCCATCCCTGATCGGAGTTCTGGATGCTTAGCATTTCTGTGTTGGGACGTGTTTCAAGCCCACGCTTGTGCTCTTTTTCTCAATGTTAGAAATATTTGTTGTGAAAGGCTATTTTAGGAAATGAAAACGTTTATGTGTAGTGCTTAACCTTTTACTGATTTCATGTTTTTCAACACTGAGATCAGTGCCCCAACTTTCGGTTTTGATAGTCATCTTCATTTGAAGAATTAAAAAAGAATAAAAGAATTAAAAGGCATAAAAAAACAGTTTGATGTTAGGATTTTGAAGTGGTGTCTTTATTTATTTTTCAATCCCATCATATTCTTGGCCCCTAGACTGAGCGCAGGTATAGGCCTATATCTCCACTATATTTGGATTTGACCTGCTGATGATCGGACCAGTTGATTTCCTTCAGGGCCAGTGATTTTTTAAAGTTACTGGCCTGCTGGGCCAGTAGAGATTTGCATGAGTTTCGCACACTGCATGACAAAGACGTTACGGATACTGATCGAACGTAATTACGTGTAACTAAATCTCTCGAGTGTAGCACCCCCTGAAACGGATGACGTACCCTTAAAAGTAACAACCAATCAGAACATTTCGTGATAGGTCAATGTGGGTCATGTATGATAACAGCGTTTCCTAGCTGACACTGCTCCGAAAACACAGCTTTTTCATGGACTTAACAGAGAGATTTTGGATATTGGTGTGATTTTTCATGAAGTTGATGAACTGGAGCATCGATCGACCCCAATAAGCAAGTTGTATTTGAGATAAAAGAGGGCGAAACCGTCTGTTGAAATTTACTCGGTCTCCGTGCATGGCTGCCGCTGTTACTCACCTTTTGATTTTTATTGTATCAGGGCGGCTAGCGGTTCGCCTGCATTGACTCTCTAGAGCCTGTGCATGGGAACGTCCATGTTCTGCCCGACAGCACGCTTGTCGCAACTTTGTTTGTCGATATTTCGAAATTTTCCACCCAATTAAATATTGCCAACACTCATCGACAACATGGTTATTAGGGGCCTACCACTACCAGAAATCCGCTCAAAAATCACCAAACTATCGCCGTTTTCCAGCTTTTTCCGACATGACTACTCGCAGACCGTTCTTTTTCTGGCGTACAAGCGATTGACGAGGCTCAGTGCAGCCCGTCACTAAAGTCACGTCAGCGGTGACCTCGCAATATCGAAACATAAACTGACATCACCGATGATGTCGGCCACTACTTAAGAAGCCTGTGAGAATTTTTAGCAGCACTGTGAATTTTTTAAACCAGTCACCGTCATTTCTATTCACTCGCTATTATCTCCATGTCTGCCGGTAACACATTGTTATGGAGAAGTTTAGTTACACGTAATTACGTTCCATCATCAGCTGATCAGTGATAACCATACGTCGCGTACGTGTAGAACATACGTTCGGAACGGCAAACAACACCTCTACACATACAAAATGTGGTCACAATTACGTGTAGTATTTTTTAGATATTCTTGATTATTTCCGCGAATTTAGACAAGAAACCTTGTAAACTATCATGGAAAACATCTTTGATATCATAATATTTCGTAGAGTTTGCACCAGCGTAAGAAGTACTTGCTATATGATTTCCTTACATGGACGAAATGTTGTTGTCTCATTCCACTTGTTATCTGACGCCGCCCCAAAGAGTTCTCCAAACCATATAAAAAACTGTATCAAAGAAAATCGGCTGATTTAATTCGAGGATACGAGCTAGAATATTCCTCATATAAAAATTAATGTTTCTTAAAACCATGTTAAAACTTAAACGAATTTCCAATGTTTGTGAGAAAAAATACAGCAAAATTATTATTACGGGCAGACCACCGTCCCTCCACCCACGGACGGTGGGCAGACAAAACCCTAGCAACACCACCCGATTGAGAGAACCACGTACACGAACTTTGACCTTATTCAAAATCAGACTTGTCCCTGGGAAATATGTTTACAAGTTTGCCCACATATAAACAACGTAAAGGTCAAAGGTTTCAACTTCCGACTTCCTGCTTTACGGACGTCCTCATGCCATGAACTGCAGGCAAGGCACTGGCAGGGTTTGCACTGTTCGCGATCATTTAAACGTTTGAAATTAGAGTAGCTGACTCTCCTCGGCCATCGAAATACATTGGCTGCAGTAGATTGTGGATAAATGGTCATGACTGGCCGCAATTTGGTAATTTCTGGACACATTTCAGGAGAGCTTCTTACCTTCCCGTTTTAGTAACCATTCCTATCTTTCGCGATGTTGACCAACCCGTAAAATCCCTGATAAGTCCACGGATTAGCATAATTAGTTGTGTTGACTAATTAATTACAGCATGTGTGTATGAGAGATATACGTCCTTGTAATGGAGTGTAAAATAAATAAAGAGTCACAGAGGCTAGGTTAGGTTATATAAACCATTTATTTTATTTATTCCGATCATTCAGAGCATGAAGAAAGAAGAGAAAATGATAGAGAAAACAGTGTGAAAAACTCAGAACCTATTGGGTCGCCTGTGCTAACACAAGTCTTTTAGTAATCACAATCGCATATAAAACATTAGTTAAACATCGCAGAGTGTACACTATATTGTTTCAGCAAATGAGAGTTGGCCTTTCTTTTACTTTTCATCAGTTGATGACAAGAATAAGCCAATATTTTGTAACAGTATCGAAAAGAGGCACTGTATACCAAAGTCACCCCTTTTCCTTAACCTAATAAGGCCACCTTGTCTTTCATTTAAAGTCTCATGTCGCCATATTACCTATTGTTGCATTATTTTCAGGATGTGAAAAGTTGGATTTACCTGGTAATCGAAGAGTTATTACAGAAACTGATGGACAGAAATTGAAGAAGATGAGTGTACAAGTAGCTGCCTGGAAACA